>NC_056750.1:305347157-305449657 GCF_019279795.1 Protopterus annectens
CAATCAGGTTGTATGAGGATGTGTTAGCCTATATGCCTGTCCCAAGAGGGGAAGGAGGGAGGGAAACCTGGACTGCAGCTGTATTAGCACTCGAACATCTACATTTATGGTAGGTACAAAACTGTACTATGTTCATCGTGCATACAGCTGCAGTCATAACAGATGGGTAGAATCCCAAAGCTAAGAAAGGGGTGGTAGGCACTAGTTGGAACTAGGAGGTGCCAAAATGCCCTGCAAGACTGCAGTGGCAAAGCCTGCTCTAGATTTGGAGTATAATGGTAGGTTGTAGTGCTTGGAGAAGGTATGCACAGAACTCCAAGTGGCTGCTTCCAAAATATCCTTGAAAGGAACTCCTCTGAGGAAGGCTGCAGAGGTGGCTGTGGCCCTGGTGGAATGAGTTCTAATGCCTGTAGGAACAGTTTTGCCATGAAAGGAATAGCAAAAGCGTATGCAGTGGGCTATCCATTTTGAGATTGTCTGTTTGGAAATTGGTTTGCCTTGAGCTCCTACCACGTAGGCCACAAAGAGCTGTTCTGATTTTCTGAAAGGCTTTGTTCTGTCCAAATAACGCAGCTGTCTGTGGATGTCCAAGGAATGTAGTAATCTCTCCCCTTTGTTTTGAGGATTAGGATAAAAAGTAGGCAAATGTATGGCCTGATTTAAAGCTACCCTGGATACCACTTTAGGCATAAAGGACGGGTTGGTTCGTAAGGAAACTTTGTCCTGATGGAAGATGATAAAAGGCTGGACAGCCATGAGAGCCTGTAGTTCTGAAACTCTATGAGCTGAGGTGATAGCCAGAAGGAAAGCTGTTTTCCAGGACAAATATTGCAAATCTGATGAGGCAGCTGGCTCAAAAGGAGGCAAGGTCAATTTTTCCAGAATGAAATTACGATCCCAAGCAGGTATTGGTTGTTTCCTTGGAGGCCTTAAATTCTTAGCCCCTCTGAGGAACTGTCTTAAGAGAGGGTGAGAGAATAAAGGTGGATCAATGTTGTATTCTGCAGAAATGGCTGAGGCATGTATTCTGATGGAGGAGAAAGAAAGTCCACTGCTTAGCAGTTCAGCCAAATATTGTAGTATTTGAGGTAAATTCAGTTTTCCAGGATCCTGGCCCTTTTTCTCATTCCAGACACAAAAACATTTCCATTTTGCAGAGTAAGCTTTTCTAGTTGATGGCCTTCTGGCCTCCAAAATGACATCCTGCACCTCCTTGGAGAGTAGGGCCTGTTGAGATGGTAAGGAATCTTCCATGCGGCTAGATTGAGTGTTTTTAGCTGGCTGTGAAGAGTTTTTAAACTGTGCTGAGTCAGAAGAAGAGGCATTAGAGGTAGGGTCCATGGTGGGAATGCATCAGGCTCCTCAGGAGTGGGTACCAGTGTTGCCTTGGCCAGTCAGGAGCAATGAGAATCATCTTTGGTCTGTCTGCTTTGGTCTTTAATAGAACTTTGGGAAGAGGAGGGAAGGCATAAACTGTCATTGATGTCCAACTGAAGGAAAGAGTGTCCACTCTCCAGGCCTTTGGATGGAAGATCCTTGAGCAGAATTTTGTCAATTGATGATTCTTGTGGGAGGCAAAGAGATCTATGTCTGGCCTTCCCCATTCTTGGATTATTTCTGTAAAAACTTTTGGATGCAATTTCCATTCATGTGGATCTGTCATATTCCTGCTTAGGTTGTCTGCCAGTGTGTTTTCCTTGCCTGGCAAGTACTGTGCTTGTAGTTCCATTTGTAAGTCCATGGCCATGTTCCAAAGTGACATGGCCAGTCTGCATAGGGGGTAAGAATATGTTCCTCCCTGTTTATTTATGTACCACATGACTGGTGCATGTGGTGTTGTCCGTTCTTATCAATAATTGACCTGGTTGTAGAAGGTGCTTGAAAGCTTTCATAGCATTTATTACTGCTAGCATTTCTTTTTGATTGATGTGAAGGTGCTTTTCTTTTTGGGACCATTTGCCCTGAATGCACCGATCTGTCATGTGCGCCCCCCAGGCGTAGTCTGAGGCGTCTGTTGTGATGACTTGATTTGCCTGAGGCTTGCTGAATGGAAGACCTGTGTTTGTTTGACATGCTTGAGCCCACCACAGAAATTCCTTTTGCAGACATGGAATTAGTGGTATTATTGTTTCCAAACTGTGGCTGTGTTGAGACCATATGTTTTTTAGGTACCATTGTAGTTTCCTCATATGCAGCTTTGCACATGGGATTAGTAAGATGCAAGATGCCATGAATCCCAGAGCCTGCAGGATTTTCCTTGCAGTTAGCCTGGTGCAATTTGCTAGTGTTCTGAAGTATTGTATTAGTTGCCCCTGCTTCTCTGGCATGAGGTAGGCCATCTGGGTGTTTGTGTCCAAATTGGCACCCAGGAAAATTATCTTCCAAGAGGGTATTAGCCTTGATTTCTTTTTGTTGACTGTGTATCCCAGAGATTTCAATAACATTATTACATAAGCCAGATGTTTCAGAAGAATGTGCTTGCTGTCCGCTTGGATCAGGCAGTCGTCCAAATAGGGATATATTTGTATCCTTTGAAGTCTGCAGTAGGCAATTACTGATGCCAGGCATTTCGTGAATACTCTGAGTGCAGTAGATAAGCCAAAGGGCAATGCAGAGAATTGATAATGAGTTGAACCTGCAAGAAATCTGAGGTACCTTCTGCAATTTTGTCTGATTGTGACATGCAGGTATGCCTCCTTGAGGTCCAATGTTACCAGCCAAGACTCCTTGCCCAGCACGGGAAGAAGTTGCTGTAGAGTGAGCATCTTGAATTTTGGTACGAGTAGAACTGTGTTTAGGATGGATAGATCCAAAACAGGTCTCCAATCTTTTCCCTTTCTTGGCACCAGAAATAGCCTGGAATAAAAACCTTGACCTTGTTCGTGCGTAGGTACCTCTTGAATAGTTTTCATGTTTATGAGATCTGTAATTTGCTTTTGTGCCTCTGCCTTTGATTGTGTGGCAGGTTTGGCATGCCTCTCATTTTTGGAAGGGTGTGAAAATGGAATTTGTAGCCTCTGTTTATAATGTCCAGGATCCATTTGTCCTTTGTGACAACATGCCAATTTTTTGAAAATAATGCCAGCTTTCCTCCAAACGGGGCTGCCATTTGAAACCTGGTTGGCATGCAAAGGGGAAAGTCATTGGGTTTGCTTTCTGAAAGATTGCGAGTTGTCCTCACCACCTCTTTGTGTAGGAGCTTGCCATTGTCTGCCTCTGTACGAGCCTTGGGATTGTCCTCTGCCCCTCGGGCACCTGTATCTGCCTCTTTGGGGTCTGTCTGTGGCAGGAAAGGACCAGTTTTTGGAAGGCCAATTTCTACTAAAAGCGTGGGGTTGAACCTGTAGAAATTCTTTCACAGTTTGCATTGATTTAGCCTTTTCCTCCATTTTCCTTAATACCTCCTCAGCATTAGCACCAAATAGTACATCCTTTTGAAAAGGGGCGTCTAGTAATTTAGCTTTGACATGATCAGGCAAGACTTGTTCCTTGAGCCAGGCATGCCTACGTATGACTGAACCTGTAACAGCAGCTCTACATGAGACCTCTAGAGCATCAAAACCACATTGTAAGGTATGCTTACCCACTTGTTCTGCACTATGCATCAAATCCTGCAACTCCTTCAAGTCTGGTTGTTCAGGTTGTGACATTCTACTCTTCAATTGTGATAACAAAAACTGTTGGCATTTTAGCATATGAAACTGACAGTTTAAGGCCCTCATGGATAAGGTAGCCGAGGTATATACCTTTTTTTCCCCAGCTTTCTAAGGATCTGGAATCTCTCTCGGAAGGCAATGGATTTTTGGCAATGGAGGCCTTAACTCCCTTGGGGCCCTGTGAGATGGTTTCTGGGTCAGCAGCATGGCTTTTGTAAAGAAATTGGTGTGAGTCAGGAACCCTGTAGTACCTGTCAGGCTTAACTGGAGCTGGAGGTAGAGAGTCCGGGTTAAGGCAGGCCTCCGAGTAAACATCATCTAGGATGTCCAAGACAGGAGGTATAGCCATAGGCCTATGCTGAGGTAACAAGAGATATTCCCTGAGCCTTTTCTTGGAATCTGAATAATCCTGGCCTTCCCAGTGGAAGTGTTCCCTTAAGGTATGCAAAGTTTCCCCAAATGAGTAATCCTCAGGGGGGGATACAGAAGGGATGGACTCCTCTGCATCAGAGTCTTCAAAAGGGGAGTAAAAATGTTCCTCGTCATCAGAGTGCTCTGAAATACTGGAGCCCTGATCAGAGGAGGGGGAATCTTTCTCCACTCTGGGCCTTTTGTCTGGTGGGGGCTGAGAGCCTCTGATTAGAGTAATTAAATCCTCAGCCATTTTAAGCATCTGTTTCTTAGACATGGGGCCTGCAGATGGGCCCTGTGTAGCTGGTCTCTTAGGGTGCATGGTTGCTTTAGACTTTGTGAAAGCCTTGATGGAGAAAGAAGAGGAAGGTCTGAAGACACCTTGAGTGGAGGTGGACCTGTCCACATTCTGAGTTTCAATGCCAAGAGTGGCTTCGGTATCTGTAGTCGGGGTGTGGGCCAAGGAGCCTGCGACCTTGGGCACAGGAGACACCGTCAAAGAAGTGTCGTCGGTAATCAGAGGCTGCGTAGGCTCCTCACTGAGAACCGGACCACTTGTAGTCGGCGTTGGCGTGGTGTTGGTAGAGGCCGCGGACCTCATGTGTCGGTCCTTGTCTTTGCGTTTTTTAGACAAAACCGGAGTCGGAGTATCCGACGACATAGTATAGTTCAATGCTTTTCCAAAATAATGCTGGGCGAACTCCGCCCGACGCCTAATAGTGCGTTTGTTGAATGTAGCACAAAAGTGACAGACTGAGACGTCGTGGTCTGGGCCTAAACAAGGTATACAGAGGGAATGGAAATCCTTATGCGGTATTTGCTTCCCACAAGAAATAGGTTCATAGGTTCATACTAGGCTATCTGCCCAAGGGCATTTATAAGCCTAGCCCATAGTTATGTGGCTTTCGCCACCCCTTTAGTTTGAAGAAAACTATGCCTATTATTTTGCTGTGCCTCTGTCAAGCAGTGACAGTGAGGTAATCCCTGGGGTATATCTGCGATCTCCCATCCATTGGTCAAGATTCCTCTTGAACAAGGCCAGCGAGGTGCTCTGCCTCACATGTACCGGGATTTTGTTCCACAGCATAGGGAGTCTCTGGGTAATGAATCTGTCCCTCAAGCACGTTCTATTAATAACCATGTCAAGGTTTAATTCTCCCGCCCTTGTGGTTCTGAGGGCTCTAGATTTTTTGAGGTGAAGCATATTCATCAAATCTGGGTTTGACATGGCCTTATATGTCAGGCACAGGTCACCTCTGAGCAAGCGGTATGCGACTGAATAGAGCTGGAGTTCTTTCAGTCTGGCAGCATAAGACATATTTTTGAGACCCTTTATCCTTTTGGTGAGAAACTTTTGGGGCATTTCCAGCTGCTGCAGGTGTCGGGTCAGATACATTCCGAATGGGGCATTGTACTCAATCATAGGTCTAATGAGTGATGAGTACAGGGGGACGATGACCTCCCTAGATCTAGATGTGAATCCTTTCATGATCAGGTGGGCAATGTAGAAGGTTTTCCTAACTACTTTGGCAACGTGAGTGTCAAACGAAAGGTTACTGTCAACCTGGGTCCCCAGATCCCTGATGACTTCTTCTGTGCTCAGTGGATTGCCACCTATATGGTAGCTAGGGGTAACCTTGTTTTTCCCGAAGGGTATGACTATGCATTTCTTGGCGTTTAACTTTAGGCCATGGCTCTGGCACCAGTTATCCGTTTCTGTGAGGCCCTTCTGAAGGATATCTGTGTCAGATGTGTTTTCGACTATGGCGCCCAGTTTGCAGTCATCTGCAAACTTTGTCAGCCATAACCCTCCTGTGTTTGCTTGTACTTCAGAAAAGTAGATGCCGAACAAGAGTTGTCCCAGAACTGAGCCCTGTGGGACACCACTTGTGACAGGCTTTGAGTCTGACATGGCGCCAGCAACTCTGACCCTGTGGGTTCTGTCACTTAGCCAGTTTGCAACCCATCTTGTGATGTATGGGTTTACATTTAAGCCGATGAGTTTTTCGATGATACCTGAGTGGGGTATTGTGTCGAAGGCCTTTGCCAGGTCGAGGTAGGCTGTATGGACTGCCTTGCCCTCATCAATGGCCTTGGTGACTGTTTCGAAAAAGTCAACCAAGTTTAAGAGGCATGATCTGCCTTTGACAAAGCCAAACTGGGATGGATCCAAAGTCTGCAAGTTCCCTATGTCTTTATTTATGAGTTCCATTATGATCCTCTCCATGGCTTTGCAGATAAGGCTTGTCAAGCTAATGGGACGGTAATTTCCAGGGTCTGACATCGGTCTGAGGCAAGAAAAGTTTCCCCAACGGGGTACTTAGCTTTTAAGAAGACTTCGGTTTCCAAATTTCGTAATTTCAGGAGCTGGCGGACCAGCACTTGCGAACTGCTTCTGCTTCGGGCACCGCACGGCAAGAAAGACTGAAGAAAATGGCGTCGGCTGGTTCCTTTATACCCCTGTTGCACTGACTTCAGGGAAAAAGCGAAGACAACTGACGCCGGACCTAGACTTTGGAATTCGGCCGACCGAGGACCCGCCTGACGGCAGGAGAACCCATCTGTTATGACTGCAGCTGTATGCACGATGAACATCAAGCCCTTCTCTGGCACCCCAGGGTAGTTCGCCACTAAGTACAATAAGAGCCCCAGCCTTTCCAAGACATTGCATCTCTGGCTGCAACCAGGCCTGTGAGATAAAATCTTTATGGCTTAAACCAAGTCACTTCATTTCTGGCTATTTTTCTTAAGGTAAGCTGAGCTGAGCTTAAACCCTTCCCTTTCAGCAACCTCTGTTAACATATATACATTTCCTCAATTACCACAGTACAGTCTGATATAAATGTATATTTCTTTCTTTCCAGCAAGACTCACTGTTGATTAATTTTTAACACAAGCAACTTTGCAAATATATTTTTAACATAGGCATCTGTACAAATCAGTTTGATATGCAAATGACATAAAATTCTTTACAAAATTCCAGTTAGCTATGCTGGCATATGTTACACAGGTTCCCTATTATATGATCGAAGATGCATTCTTTCAAATGCGTCCTGATCGAACTTAAAAGCACGAAACGGCATATAAGCAAATTCTTTCCCTGGGAAAGAAATCGCTTGCCAGCCTACATTATTTTGCTGTTTTCATCACTGTAGTCCGATCTCGGAATTTGTAAAGGAGGTGTCAGGGGCACAGCCCCCCACTTTATGTAACATTTTAAAGGTTTTTTTTTCTTTTTTCTTTTTTGGAACAGCGATTTTTTTTTCCCTGGGAAAAAAATCACTCTTCTAAGTGTTCGGGATTGTAAGCTTTCACTTACATGGGGTCGATAAATCAGCGTTCACTTCTTTAAGTGTCCACTGATTTAATATAGACACGTTACACATGCACTCCCCTACTCTCTCTCTGGCATAGCTTTCACTATCTCACATCATCATAAGGTTGAAAAAAGAAGACCAGAGTGAGACGAGGACTATTGCTGAAGAGAATTGAGGAAACCATAATGAAATGGACAGGATACAAGGTGAAAGGGAGGATTAGTATGATATAGAAGGATCTAGGACAAGAAAAATAAGAGAAGGAGGGGAGGGGAATTAAGAGAAGCTAGGAGAAAACACAGGATAGATCAAGATCATAAGGGGTACAAAGAATTGTGGAAAATGGCTAAGAAAAAATGCTAGTAGTGAGAACATGGGGCACATAAGTTACAATACTACATAGAAGGGACAGGAAGACAGAGTTAAAAAAATGATAGCTGTTTGGAGATATGGAACAGAAACGGAGGAAATATACATGCTGGGAGTGTGAGCAGGCAAAAAAATGTATAAGAAGAAATGCATTAGCAAAACAGAGTTGAAAGCTCAGTTGTGAGACAGGATTTAAGTTGCAGTAAGAGGGCACTCTTACACCCTTAAGGATTACTAAATCTGCAGGATATCCTAATGACATGCTTACTAGGGATTCCATTGTCAGGCACACAGACACTACACTCACCACACAAACCAATGGACAGGGAACCAGTAAGCTGCTCTCTGGTATGCAAATTCATTTATACAGGGTCAGGAGTACTGCTATTAATCTACTAGGCAGCAAATGCTGAGACCTAAATCTGCACAATATTAAGCTAGGATATGCTGACATATAAGTAACAGTCAACAAAATCAACTTTTTTTCACAGTATTAACATATTAACTCACTGACACCTGAGTGACATTCAGTAAAACAATCACATTATTGCCAATTACATATCCCCATACATGTACCCCTCAGAAGAGTTGTTATACTTGGTGGCTTTGCAGTTGCCCACCCCTACTGTAAATTTGATCTGGGACACTCTTCCCAGTCTGGTGTCATTAGCTCATTCTACCTAATACAGAGAGAACATCTGAGAAGGCCTTCTGTTTCTCCTTTTTCCCTTTCAAAAAAAAAAATTGCCTGAATCTCCTTGTGTTCTGACTGTGCTTCTCAAACATTTTGGAAACATGGACTATATTTTAAAGCATTTATTATAACTGTAATTGCTTTAATATTGCTACAACTCAAGTGCTCTAGTTTGCACTGCATCTGAATTGTTTGGGTGTTTAGCTGCTTTTCTGCATATATAGACTTCTCTGTATATGTAGATTAGCTACTTATTCTGCTGTATTACTGCCTCTTAATCATTTTTCAGTTGTGCACTTGCCTTGCTTCATTGAAAATTTTTAAATTGCTAATTTTGTAGACTTTTAATTGCATTTACTGTTTAGGACTACACACTCAAGTGTGTTAGCCTTTTCTGTGTTTATTTACTGTATTATCGCATTGTTTAGCCTGTTTTAACAAAAAAAAAAAAATACTATATTGTTTGCTCGTTTGCCTTTCCTAGCTAGTATGTCCAGATCCCAGGCTTTGCTGATTTCAGGACTTTATTTTCTGTGTTCAGAGCTATCCAGACCTTGCTGTGGTAGAGGGAAGTCCTACTGCCTACCAGTGGGACTGGTGAGCATTGTACTGCCTATCTAACACTAGAGGAGTGGTTTCCAACTCTGAAATTGTAATTTTATTAGCCAGTTTGAGCTGATTTCTATCCTTTTCAACTTTCTGGCTTAAGAACGCATCTGTTTGCACATTTTTCACATCGTGCAGCACTGCAAGGCTACAATTAAACTATTCCAGGTGCCAGAAAGTCTGCTCTTCAAATTTCCCTTAGAAATAGCTGATTTCTCAGTAGTAGCACTAAAATCTGAATCCCTGTGACTAGCACTTGCTCTAGAACCTGTTGGAAATCACTAGGAAGCCTGAATCTGATACAAGCACTCAACTCTCCTTGTCAATAAGGAGAAATTAATCGTAGGCAATAAACAGCCTATAATTGCTAAGTACCTTGCAAAGGTAAGGGAAAACAGCTCTTGTACTTTACAAAAACAAAAGCACCAAAATCAGGCATGTCCAATGGTCAGCTTCCGGTGATTTCTCCTGTCCACCTGGTGAATCTGGGCATACTGGGGCAATGCAGCAATTGCCTCATGTACACAGACAACCCTCCTCCTACCACCCAACACTACAACCTGTGAGAGATGCACTTGCATAGCCAAACTGGAAGCAAAGCTCTCTCCAGCCAAGATTGTGCTAGACAGTCAAGAGAAGAAGGTTAACACCTGCACTACACCTCAAGCAACTCATAGCCCTTCAAAATCCACACCATCAACACCCACACATAGCAACACTAAACCCATATATGCAGAGGCCCTTAACATTAACCTGCCCAAGCAACAAGGACCTCCGAAGCTGAAACGCAAATAAACACCAGTCACAACCAAAGTGACACATAGCTCACAATACCAGTGTGCTACCCAACAACAGCCCCTAAGGCAAGACAACGTACCCAACACTTTAGTCTTAGGTGACTCTATAGTCAGGCACACTGATGTCCCACTCACCAGGCTGAACAAGGAGAAAATTACAGTCAGCTGCCTGTCGGGTGCCAGGATCTGCCACATAACGCATGCACTCAAGTCACTCCACAATAAGTAAAAATACATCTCTGTCATTGTCCATGCTGGAGTGAATGACTTGAGACGTACCTCCCTGGACTACATCAAAAGAGACATGGAAGAGCTCTTGGATCATGTGGCCCAGGCAGGTATGACCCTAGACCTGAGTAGCATCCTGCCTTCGCCCAGAATGATACCACAGTATAAAGACAAAATGATTGACTTCAACAATTGGCTAAGCTTCTGGTGTCATTCAAAGGAGATCCAGTATGCCTGCCTGGGAAGACATGATCGACAAACCATGATGCTTTGCCAGAGATGGTCTGCACCTGTTACCCCTGGGATTCCAGTTACTGGCTAAAGCTCTTGCCACCCCTATAGAGCCTTTTTTAGGTAAGGTTCAAAGGATAAAACCACCACCGTAACAGATACAAGCATGCAAAATCTGAAGGTAATGCTACTCAATGCCAGAAGTCTAAACCTCAAAATGCACTCTCTTGAGGCACTCCTAAAAATGAAGAACATCGATATCTGTGAAGTAACTAAGATCTGATTCAAGGCTCCAGGGAGCACCCCTGCAATACCAGGCTACAACTCTTACCACACATTTCGGCCACAAAACCAAGACTGAAACACTAAAGGTGGAGGAATGTCCATATTCACCAAGGATATTCACACCTCCAGGCTAGTTGCCCAACACAATGCATCTGAAATTCTCGAGGTGCAACTAACACTAGGTAAGACTGCAATCCAAATTGTAGCTTGCTACAGATCCCCCACCATGCCCCAAGATTCTCACTACACCTTTCTAAACATACTGGAAAATATTTAGATACAACCAAACACCCTAATACTGGGTGATTTCAACTACCCTGACATTAACTGGGAAAACTACTCGGGTACCAACTCCTTTTCCCAACGGTTCTTGGAATTCATAAATTCCAATGCCCTGGATCAACTAATCCATTGTCCCACCAGGGGCTCCAGTATCCTAGACCTAGTCATTACCAATATGGGAGATAGATGCTCCACACCAGTGGTCACCCCCTCATTGGTCAGGTCTGACCATAAGCAAATCACCCTTGACATCCACATCCCACCCCCACACCCCAGTAAGGAAAACTCCTTAAAAAACTTCTCCAAAGCCAACTTCATGCTACTGAAGTCAGAAGTGATAAACTTCATGACACCCATGCAGATGGGATCAGAAAGTTCGACTGCAAAATCCTACACTAAGGCACTGTATGAGCACATCCACTAATGCATGAATCGTGCCATCCAAAATAGAACCAAGATGCTCTTCTCCAAAAAAAGGAAGCCAATCTGGTGGTCCCCTGCTATAAACAAACTATACAACAGAAGGAAGAAACTGTTGCAGAAAAGTGGAAAATCCCAGGATGCAAAAAACTCCCTCACCAGACTCAGTAAGAAGCTGAGATCCCTCACAAAATCCTCAAAAGCTAGTTACGAAAATAAAATTGCCAAAGATTCCAAAGACAACCACAAGGCATTCTATAGTTATGTCAAGAATCTAAATGGCAATGCTCAGATCTGCTCCGAGCTACAAAAGAATGGCATTAAATATACTCATCCCAAGGATATTGCCAATATCCTGGCAGATTGATTTGGTGCCAACTTCACCCCCCCCCTCACCCCCTAAAGTGTGCATGTCAATACCAAAAGATTGCCAAATTCTGGTAATCACAGCAATACAAGTAGAAACCGCACTCTCCAAAGCTAAGAATACAGCATCCATGGGACCAGATGACATCCCAGGCTGTGTACTACATGAACTACAAAATGAACTGGCACCTCATCTAAGTGTCATGTTTAATCATAGCCTCACCTCAGGCTTTATGCCCACTGAGTGGCGCACAGCTACAGTTATCTCACTCCACAAGGGGGGGATCCACCTTGGATCCTGGGAACTACCATCCCATCAGTCTGACAAGCCTGATCTGCAAGGCCATGGAACGCATTATCATGGAACTTATAAACAAAGACATTGGCAACCTTCAAACACTGGACCCCACCCAGTTTGGGTTTGTGAAGGGCCGATCTTGTCTCCTGACTATGACTGACTTCTTCGAATCAGTCTCCAGAGCTGTGGACAAGGGTAAGGCACACCTATCTGGACCTCGCCAAGGCCTTCGACACTATCTCCCACTCTGGAATCATAGATAAACTTACTAAGCTGGGCATAAATTCCTACGTCACTCGATGGGTTGCCAACTGGCTTACTGACAGAACCCAGACTGTAAAAGTAGCCGACTCCAAATCCAGCTCCAGGCAAGTGGAGTACCTCAGGGTTCAGTCCTGGGACCACTCTTGTTTGGCATCTACTTCTCAGAAGTACAGACCAACACTAAGGGACTCTGGCTAACAAAGTTTGAAGATGACTGCAAACTGGGAGCCATTATTGAATCCCCAAATGATGTGGATATTCTACAAAAGGGCCTTACAGAAATAGATGCCTGGTGCCAGAGTCATGGGCTCAAGCTTAATGCCAACAAATGTATAGTTATCCCCTTTGGAAAAAAAAACATATACCCATGAATTACCACATAGGTGGCAGTACACTAAACATCAAAAGTGTGATGAGAGACTTAGGGACACAGGTGGATAGTGGTCTCACTTTCGATAACCACATTGCCACAACAGTCAGGAAATCCTTCTGTGTGGCACACCTCATCACTAAGGGCTTTTCATCCAGAAAAAAGGAGGTCATTGTCCCACTGCACTCATCCCTCATTAGACCCATTATAGAGTATAATGCCCCATTTGGTATGTACCTCACAAGACATCTGCAACAGCTGGAAAGGCCACAGAAATACCTTAGTAAAGAATCACAGGCCTAAAGCAGATGCCATATGCTGACCGTCTAAAAAAAACTCCAGCTATACTCTGTGGCATATTGTCTACTCAGAGGCGATCTCTGCTTAACATACAAGGCCATGTCAAACCCTGAGCTTTTGGACATGCTCCACTTAAAGAAATCCCAATCCCTCAGGACCGCATGCTCCAGGGATCTAAACCTTGTCATCACAATGAACAAAACATGCTGGAGGGATAGGTTCCTGACCCAGAGACTCCCCATACTGTAGAATAGATTTCCCATACATGTCAAGCAGAGTGCCTCCTCGACCCTCTAAAAAAGGAACCTTGATGATTGGATGGGAGATAGGAAATTCACCCCGGGGATCACGTCAGTCGCCCTGCTAGACAGGGGTCCAGAGAATTAAATATTGTGGGAAGAAATATCCAGGGAATTGTTATGGCTAGGCTTCTATAGGCCCTAGGGCCGATAGCCTAGTACCAACCTACGATTGCCTAAAACTGATCGAAAAATTAATAATTAAACCAAATGCACCACTTCTTATGGGAGATTTTAACTACTCTCAGTCAGATGGTTAACTTAAATCACTAGTGAAAACTATACTTAGATTTCTAGACTTTGTAAATGCCAACTCCTTACACCAATTAGCCTTCATCCCACCAGAGGTTGGAACCTTCTTTGCCTTGCATTACAAACATCTCTCCAAGCTCCATGGTTAAATCAGACTATCTTTGTGACCTTCTCCCATAAAATCTACTTTGAGTCCACAAGACTCATTTTGTACTTTGAAATTATTCCAAACCCAAGTACTTACCACTAGTCAAAAGCAGCACAATTCCAAGCTCCTTTTAGATAGATGTGCTGAGATGTCTGTTCTCATACCCTGTATGCACAGCAGTAAGTTTACTAGTAAACTCACATGGTGGAACTTTTAAATCAAAAACTTTACAACAAAAGAAAAAAAGCTTCTAGTGATTTATAATGAATCTGTGATCAAACAATTTAGTTGGGATTTAAATCTGGTGAGTAAAGCCCTTAAGCATACCTGAAGTATGACATTACTTAAGAATATAAAGTTGTAAACATTAGCAAACACAAGTGTAAGGCCTTATTTAGTTATTTTAGGAAATAACAAGCAACTCACAATCCTATATAGAACTAGTTTATAATGGTTCATTCTACTCTGACTCTGGAATCCCTGCTAATATGCTTGCTGACTAATTTAATTCTAATTTCATCTCACTGTTCTCCCCATGCCCACAACCCCCCTTCAATGCTCATTCTAGATGAGGTCCTTTTTGCAATTTCCAAAACCATGAACACTATTTAATCAATCCCCAGCTAAAACTCTTCACCTCATTTTTCTCCACATGTTACAGCCCAGATATGTGGTCATTACAGCAATGTTGCCCAGTACTGATTCCACATCTGACTCCAGAAACTATAACCTTATTAACTTCTCTAGTAGTGTTTGCAAGAATATGGAACACACGATTGTACAGCAAATAAAAAACAACACAAGAGACCTTGAGTCCCTTGACCCACACAATTTTGGAATTATAAAAGGCAGATCAAATCTGCACCTAGAAAACTGATTTCTTTGAACATGTTATGGAGGTCATGGATAAAGGTCAGATTGCCCACATTGCTAATTTAGACCCAGCCAAAGCTTTCAGCACTGTTCCTCATGGATGTACTACTGGCAAACTTACTCAACTCAATAAAATGAAGTTGTTTGATAATTTAATGACTCACTAATGTCATTCATACTGTAAAGGTTGGCATCATTCCTTTAGTCAGAACAATGTCACACTGGTGTCCACAGGGCTCTGGTTGGTCCCTCTCCTCACTGGCCTCTGTATTTCTGATGTAAAAGTCATCAAAAGACTAAATGACTGAAAACTGACTACAACTGTCAAATCCCTTCAGACACTCATATTCTTCAGCAAGGGCTACTTTACAACAATTGCTTGGTGTGTTAATCATGGGTTAACCTTTCACACCAAGAAATGCAGCAGTTACCTTTAGGAAATCCATCACTCCCACCCTCATCGAAATGATCACAGAGATCGAGGTACCTATGTTGATAATAAGCTTTCCTTCAACAATATCTTGCGGTTAGAAAATCTTTCCATCTTGTACAACATATCCTTTGGGGTATTTTCGCTATGTCCAAAGAAATCATAGTTTCACATTATTTATACCTTATTAGACCTACTCTTTTGGCATGTACCTCACTAAGTAGCTCCTACACCAACTTTAAAGACCTTAGAGATTTATTCACAAGTAAATCACTGTTCTAGGGATTCTAAGTCATGCTGAAAGATTAGAAATGTCCTCTCTATATTCTGCATCAGAAAGGCTTCTGTGTGCAGATTTGTGCTTAGTGTTGGAGGAATGTACACTATTTGATCTTCCTTTCCTCAATAAACCCAACTCAGCTACATTCAGTCAGTCTAAAAGCCTAAACCTTAAGTGCCACACTACCACCACCTGCTAGTATGAGAGGTACTTAACCCAGGGCTGATTCTGCTGTTGGAACAGAAACCCTGTTACATATCAAACAGCATCATTCCCTAGCAAACTTCAAAACCGATATCACAAACATATGATAGACTGCAAATTTACACCTGGGGTATTTGGGAACAGTCCATTTACTAGGAGAATCTTATTATAAAAACTTACAGCCACCTCACCCAAAAGTATGAACCTATGAATGGTACCCTATTGAAATGTCGGGACTCAAAATGCCGAGTGCCAACATGCCAAAAAAAAGACCAAAAACACAGCAGAAGAGTGAATCTTGAATATCACTCTTCTCCTTAAAACTTGTTTTTGCAGGGGGGAAAGCCCCCTGAACTCCTCCATGTGGAGAGGCATGCACACTACTCCACCTGAAATTATATATATCAACTCCAAGATTGCCATACCTCGAGAAGAAGGAATATTCTGAGGAATGGCATCTCAGACTTAGCATGAGCAAGTCCAATCTTTTGGCCATTCAGTCTCCATATTTTGGGACTCTCTCTAGTGGATCTTGACATTTCAGATGGCTACACCTATGAACCTACAGTATATGCATCTAGCTACAACAATAATAGTGATCAATCATCCATCTTTTTTGTAATGGTTGGAAATCAAAACAAAGCCTTTGCCAAAAATATGGATGATGCAACTGTGCATCCTGGAGTGTAATGGTGGCACATAAAAAGACTGCTTTGAATTCTTGCCAAAACTCCAACACTGGTATTGAAATTTTTGGGGCACTCGTATCACTATAATGTTAAAATGTGCAACTGGCTTAGAGTCAGACTACTGAGACCAAATTAAGACATTGCAATCTGTATTTTCACAATTATTCATAAATATTCTTATCATGTTTCCCTACAAAATTATTCTTCTAATTTCTAAAATCTGCTTATTTCATTTTCTGCTGCCTAACATGTTTCATTTACTGGAATCCCACCATTACAATGCTATACTTGGTTTGTCTCCCTTACGGGAAGTTTTTTTTTCCTTCTGATTCATACATTGGGTCTAGCAACTCTTGATTCGCTAAGTGAGAATTGTATGTTATTGTACTTTCACTAATTACAATTTACAAAAAAGTATGGGAGTTGCTTAGATTTTGCATGCGTCAGATACATAACTAAATATTACAAGTAACAGTATGATTTACAGTGATAGTAGCACCTTATAAACTCTCATGTATCCCACTCATGGAACACATCAGATTTATACAACACATTACAGTGAATAGTGATGCTGTTTATTATTGTCACAGCATATAACTGCTACTAAATAACTAGAATTTACTGAATTGCATTATTACAACAAATCCCATGCTGATGTCATAAATAGCCCAAATCACACATGCACTTAGGAACTAATGGCCTTATTCTGTTTAACAAATTTGCTTTATTAATATTCTCTTTTTTTTTTTTTTTGCTTCAATATCTGTTAAAATGCAAGACGAATGGTAAAAATTACCCTTTTCAGCTATGACCCAGACCAAAAAAAAAAAAAAACACACAGATATAAAGAGCATTACATTTCATACAAAATCTCAATGCATTTGCAATATATTCACCTGTTATTCACAAATTAACTTACTAAAAAATCACTTAAATAATGAGCTGTGGCAAAATAAAAAACACTTCGGATCTTACCGTAAAAACCTTTAATCACATGCTTTCATCATACACTGACTTCTTCAGAAGTCAACTCAATAAAACAGTAATAAAGAATCCGTATTTAAACAACCCCTAACCAATAAAAATGCATAATTAATTAGCAACACTTAATTCATTTAAAGCTGTACCATACTATAACATGAATAAAAACAAAAACAGTGTATAAAAGGGCTGCACTACAATAAACTCCTCTACTAAAAATGAATAAAAAACACTATCCACATTTTATGATTTAATATTTAATTTTACGTCTTTTTTTCTTTTAAGAAACATTTAATGTTAATAGTCTCATTCAGCCCAGGATGTGTATCTGCAATCAATTTTATTTGCCATTGGGCCTCAATGCTTTCTAACTTATTTTTATAATCAGCTCTTCTCATATCTTTTAGCACCGGTTGCAAAATAGCAAATATTTTTTTTCCAGTTACCACAGGTTATAGAATGTTTATATAAGGGATTATTTATATCTCTAGATTTTATTGAATAGTTTTCTTCTAGTTTATGAGTTGTCATTCCTACATAAAAAGAGGGACATCCAGAACACACAGCATTGTAGATCACCCACATCATTTTACAAGTGTACCTACCTTTAACTTTTATATGTTCTATGTGCTGCAAGGAAATATAAAGGGAAACATAAATCTACAGATTGTATATATGCCTATTTCTCTATCAGTGTGAAAAGATTTTATATCAGTCTTATCTCTCTGTAAAGTACTTTTCACACAATTATCTTATATACAAAATTAGGAACATCCTTAATTTAAAAAAACTCAAACTTTCCTTATAATATTCCAATTCCTACATATAATGTCCCTAATAACATTACTATCAACTGACATACCTAACAAACACAGGTTTAACATATTTTTAATACCCTAGAATTAATATTAGCAGTATTGTTGGTGTCACTAAATAATATAGGTTTAAATACATCCTGTCTTTTCTTACTAACTTCTTCAGCTATTTTATATAAATATTAATGATTATACTATGTAATAATCATTAATATTGCAATATTATAATAATAATAATAATAATATGCAACTAAGGCCAGCATACCCATAACGGGAAAGACAGTCATATAATTGAGTTGGAGTGGCAGCTACAACTGGATGCTTTCTCTTACCCAGGCTTAAACGACATTTTATATATTTCATCCATCTTAAAATATAAAAGTTATTTGAGGTAGTGTGGCTTTAGGGTTGGCGTAGGATGTGACTGGTTGGAGTGGTCTGCTGGTTATCCACCCAGTCCAACATAATGGATGACATTATATTTAACAAGGGGCTGTTCTTCCACTTTAGGGTATTGTTTGACTTCGTCTTACTCATTTCGAAGTATTGATTATATTATTTTTAAAGATAAACCAAAAATAATAAAATATGAAAGCCACTTGAGGAAAGGTGGCTCTAGTGTTGGGTCCTGACTGGACTATTGGATTGTCCAGCCAGGCATTCATCTGGGGCATGTATTAGATGATATTATACCAATTATATGACTGCCTTTCCCGTTATGGGTATGCTGGCCTTAGTTGCATTTTAATTTTGAATGATTGACCTTGATTTAAGCACCTTAAAATATAGGAGCATTCAGGTATATTAGCTAGTAATATCTTGTTGTATTATGGGCTGACTTGCTACCTTTTCTTTTACAAAAATTTTTTTATAAAACTTTTTCATAAAATTTGTTTTTATTACCCTTGCCAGATTATTGGCAGTTTATTTTAAATGTTATATGTGTACATTTACATTTTTATATATTAGTTGATTATCCTTAGATAGGCATTGTTACATGGTTTGGTTTGATCTGTGAATTTGCGGTCATCATCCAGCCTGACATATTCTGCTGTAAGATGTTTCTTTAAATGTTTTTTTTACCTTTTTTTACCTGTTGGAGGATGTGACATCATCATTAAGGGGTTCCGATGAATCCTTTTTAAAAATGAGTGAATTCTTTGAATTACATGCTGATGAAGCTCCTGTTTTTGCAGGGGCGAAAAACTCTGTCCTTTTGTAGTGAATAAAGTGCGTTTTCTTCTTTTTGAACCTTTGGCTTCGTGTGACATCATTTTGTAATTTAATTAATTAATTAATTAAACAAAATAAATTAATGACTTCTAGCTTCCTCTTCTTAGATAGGTCAATGGCTATTAACACTTTCCTTCACCAGATAAAGGTGCAGGTGATATTTCTAAAATGAATTTGTTACCAGTCAAAATTCAGACCGATTGCAAGGTGCATGTCAGAGAATCATGGTTGGGAGCAAACCTTTGTGGGAGGAACAATGTGATAAACAGGTCAGGGGTTAGTTTTGTCCCCTTTATATTTACATTCTTAATTTTCCCTGTTCTACATATTTAGAATTATGGAAAACAGAAATGCAACAACCAATACTTTTGTAGTTCAGTTTTAACTAAACAAATAAAGCCGTTTGCCAGTATAAATATGCTTCAACTAATTTACAATAACATAACTAAATACATTCACATCCAGGAGACCATAAAATAGTAAAGAAAAAAAATAACTAAACACAAAAACTGCAATGTGACACATATCCTTAACTCTGTCTTCTGTAACAAATAAAAATTACTTACAATATGAATAAACAGTTAAAAAACTGCAATGCATACTATATGTGATGTTGTGAGGTATTGCCAGCTATACCAGGAGAAGTAAGGCAGTGTATGTGTAACAAATGCCATCATAGTCAGCTTCACTTTTGTAAAGAATTACACATCATTTGTATATCACACTGATTCATACAGGTGCTTGTGTTGAAAATGTATTTGTAAAGTTGTTGGTGTTAAAAATGGGCAAACAGTGGGTCCTGCTGGACAGAAAAGGAAGTCCTTCTGTATTTCAGACTGTACTGTAACTGTTGAAATGAATATAAGAGAAGAGATTTATCTCAATCTAGTTAACTTGGAAATTTAGTCTGAAATTTAATTAGCTGGTTTAGGCCATAAAGATTGTATCTCACAGTTCGGACTACAGCCAGAAATGAAATGTCTGTGAGAAGTCTGGCCTAGTAGCTCTGTGGGATGATTGGAAGTATTACAATCGTTTCACAGCTTCCAGAAGGTAGGTGTGTGTGTATTATAACACATATGTGCAAATTCCCGGCTCAAGTTTGCAGTAAAGGGGGTAGTGTGGGAACCAGAGTCAGGTAACCAGATGTGATGTCATTCTATAGCCAGCACTGAAATGATATGTAGATATTCATGAGAGATTAACTCACCTCTCAACAGTCTGTTTGTGAAACCTGACAAAGAAGGACCACTCATCCACATCATCCTGCTTTGCTCTATTAAGTGAACTAGGGAACAGTAATTACTCAGTCAGGAAAATAATTAGTTATGTATTATTTTTCTGCATCTGTGTGAACCATTCAATTCAATCTGTGTTATTTTTAATATTTCCTGTGATTGAAACTCTGGTGTTTATTGTTAATAAATACTTAGTGTATGTATATATATATATATATATATATATATATATATATATATATATATATATGTGTGTATATATATATATATATATATATATATATATATATATATATATATATATATATATATAGATATATATATATTCTTTTATTATTTATTATTAAATACATTTTAAACTTTTCATTGTAGCTGGTCCTTTTGAAAATATTTAACCTTCGAGAGTACTTATATTTACTTGGTGACACTGTGGCTGCTCCTGAAAGTCTTGCTGTATTAGTCAAACACTACCATTTGTATTTGTATTAATTTTACTCAATATAATTGGGGACCCTTGTAAGAGCTTTATAATAGCTGGCTGGTGGTGATGGAACTACCTTATAGTCTGGGCATAGCTGGTAAATCTATGTCAGCCTTTTCCAGGTGTGTGTGTGTGTGTGTGTGTGTGTGTTTGAAAATCAAATCTGTGTGTGTGTCTTAGTCTTACTTGGAACAGAGATATAGAGCTCCTTAGTGGTCTGTATGGATTCTTATTTGGGACCTGGAGAGAGAGAGAATCCAGCCCTAGGACTTGGAGTATGCTCCCTGTGTGCTCTTAAGAAAAATTGTACTTGGTGTAGAGAGCTCCATCTGAAATTTCTGTGTGCATCAATTTTTTCATTCTGTTCCCCACTTGTGTCAGTGGTGAGGATTGAAGCTCCTTGATTACTGGCCCAGAGGAGGGATGTTACAGCATACATCACCAAAATAAATAAATATGATCAGTGTTATTGTAATATGTTTTGCCATTTTAATCATGCTAACTATAATTACTAATTTCCCATTCCATCTGCACTGTACATTCATCCTACAAAAAACAGACAAGACAATCCGTACTTAATCGCACATATAAAAATCAATGCTAATCTTTTAAACACTAAACAATATACCAACAAATACATCTCATCTCCCCAACACATAATGTAAAACATGCCACAAAGTATAGAAAGGCTAAAGGAGCACCTCATAAAACACCACATATCACTATTTGTTAATATCCTTCTTCAGTGATGATATTGGGGCCAATATAGGTCACATCTACTACTTTAAAATCTTCCATTTTTTTTCAACACAAGCTAAATATATTAGCAATCACAGAAACCTACTAAAAGCCATCATCTCAAATGAAGACATCCAACCACCAGGATTTCACATACTCCACATAGATCATATACATCAAAGGAGGTATTGCAATTTTATACTGAAACTAAATAAAATTAATTAAAGCAATATAACTATTTATCATTTTAACAAATCTGAAATGTTACCCAGTACAATTCATCTGAGCCAATGTATACAGATACTCATCACTGTCATATACCAACATCCCATAATGTAAACACACTTAAAATATACTCTGTTTACTAACGACTTTAATAACACATGGCATTATCGTTCTTGGTGGTATCAAAATAGATTGCAATGACCACAAAACCCATAAAAATATAAACAAAACTGGATTCAGCAAACTAATAAATAAAATGTCATAGATCAAATGGAAAACCTACTGTTCTAAACTGGATTCTATAACAAGCAATACTGAATAAGTAGGTATACTCTCTGATGCCATAAGTAGTTATAACCCCACCTTATTAACCTGGAAACACACTTAAGTGCATGAAATGACTTCATTTGTTTATGTCCACTCCCAAAACAGACTCCAATATAATTCTATTCACTTCTATACTTACCCAATCAAATTGAACTCCACAAACTCCTTCCCCTTCTAGATGATGCAGCAAACTACTTCAGTGAAACTCTCCTTGATGTATTAAAGTCCCTTGCATTAATCCAGACAAAGAGAGGAAAATATAACATAGCCCCAGTGGCAATTATACAAAATAAAACAAAAAATGACTTTAAGCAGCACAGAATGGTATATAAAATCTCAATGTAGCTAGCAGCCTCTAACAGTAGCAAACTCAAAGAAACACTGTAAAAACAGATTTACAAAAGACAATCCCAACAACTAAAATAATCCAATATAAGTCTGGAACAATATAAATAAACTATCAGGTAGAAAATACCAGCCAAATCCATTTCCAAATGGAGAGTACAAAGTATCCTGCCCAGTGAATACACAGTTCATAGAATCTGCCTCCTTCAGATCTAGTAAAAATAAACTTTCAAATATGTATTACGGCAAACAGCCTATCTAGACTACATTTATATTATATAATGAACATGTTATTTTTTTTGTAAAAAGTAAACAGCAATACCACTGGCACACAAATGAACTTGAGCAAAAGAACGAATAAAGTCAGCATAAAATCAATAAAACATCAGCTCAAGTTCAAACCAAGCACAATACTGACAAGTTCACTCGCTGGATCGCTGGTAGGCAATGCTAGGTGTGTAAAAGGAGCAGCCAAAGCTATAAATCCAAAGCGAAGTTCCACATTGAGTAAGATGTTTAAAGTCTTTGCAGACCAAAGAACAGTTTATAAATGTAAAATGCTGACAGTCTCTTCAAGCAAACTGGAAACAGACTTGGAAGTTAGAAGCTTTCAATAATTCCAAAACCTTATTCAAGTATAAAAGGGGTAAGCGCTTTCGCCAAGCAGCTTTTTCAAACCATCAAAACCATTGCACTGAACTGACACACCTTATATACAGAGCTCTTAATTAATGGGTGCTCCTTACAGAGTCAAACATTTAAAGGTGTATGCCACAAAATCAAAACAACATCAACTAAGAATACAAATGAATGTTTACACATAAATATATAAAAAACTTATATATAATAAAAACTATATATATATATATATATATATATATATATATATATATATATATATATATATATATAAAACAACTTACATAGCATAGCAGCATACAACTGTGCAATAGTTAAATAAGATAAAATAAATACAAAATAAAAAGCTAAAATAAAAAAGCATGAATTCATTAAACCTTCTACTTTTAAGTGCTGGTTTGAGGGGGATCCTGTCATTAAGTCCAGGATAGACATGCGCTTGTAATCTAATAATCCACCCAGTTTCCATTTGTTCAGTGTAATTTTTGATGTCCCCACCTCTAATATTGGGTACATTAGTATGTATGACAAAAAACTTAAATGCATGTGTAATATCATTCTCTAAAACATGTTTCGATGGAGCATTAATTGTGGATCTAATGCGTATCTGATAAATAGGTTCCCTTATTTTATCCTTCAATTTTCTGTCGGTCTTGCCGACATAGAAGGCAGTGCAGGAAGTGCACTTCGCAATATAGATCACATGTTCAGTCTCACAATTTGCATTAACTTTAAAATTAAAATC
The DNA here is from genome assembly GCF_019279795.1 of Protopterus annectens. Taxonomy (NCBI): domain Eukaryota; kingdom Metazoa; phylum Chordata; order Ceratodontiformes; family Protopteridae; genus Protopterus; species Protopterus annectens. The sequence continues at coordinate 305,370,994 of NC_056750.1, forward strand.
TCTTGTGGTAATTGGATGTATAAACATGCTGGTAGTGCTAATACTAGAACAAAAATTACATCTATTGCATGGTTGTGTACCTGTGTAGTTCATAGAAGTGGGATGACATTCATGGCTTGGAAAGCACAAAAGTCTGTGCAGATTCTTTTTATTTCTGAAAAGGAATTGTGGGTGATCCCCAACAATTTCCTTAATAGCTGTGTCCACAGTTAAGATATGTTTGTGAAGAATCTGCTTAGTTTGGTGGACATTTTGCATAAAGTACAATGATACTTTCTGCTTTTTATTATGACTTACAGATGCTCTCAATCCATCCTCATTATAAAATGCACTGCCTTCTTCGGAGAAAATGGGACAGGCCCTACCTGTTCTAAGCCTTTCAGAATGTTGAAAGGCTTCATGGATTTCTTTCATTCTATATCTCCTATTTATTAGCCTATTACGCAATTCATCTAATTCGGTCATATAATTGATCTGTATAGGATTCAACCTCGAAGCACATATAGCTTGCCCTTTTTACTATGTTGGTAAAAATATGACTAGGGTGCATACTATCCCTGTGCAAAAGGGTATTTTTAAAGCATGCTTTCCTATGCACTCCTGTATTTAGTTTGCCATTTCTTAAACGTTGGATAGAAACATCCAAGAATGTTATACTTTCAGGAGAGACTGTCATAGTAAATTTTAAAAAAGATGATAGTAAATTAACTTGCTGAAAAAATATATCTAATTCTACTGCATTACCAGCCCAGAGAAAAAACAAGTCATCAACAAAACGTCTGTAAAAGAAGACATGTTTTTTATACAAATCCATTTGGAATAGTTTATGTTCTTCCCAATGAGCCATCACTAGGTTGGCGTAGCTATTGGCACATGGTGTGCCCATAGCCACACCATCCCTTTGTAAAAATAGGCTCTGGTTGAACACAAACAATTTGTTTTCCAATACTACCTCTAGTAGAAGACAAATAAAGTCTATCCTGCTTGGTAGCATATCTGTGTGCTCCATCAAATAATGTTGTATGCTCTCAATACCTGCTAAGTTGGGAATGTTAGTAAAAAGGGACTTGACATCCATGGTCACCATTAAAAAAGGGTGATTATCTGGTAGTATCCTTATTCCCTCATATAAGTCCAAGAGAAATTGCTTGGAATCTCTCAGAATAAATGGATTTATATCTACAACTGGTCGCAATGTTTTTTCTATTAAAATAGATAAGGGTTCAGTGACCCACCCTCGTCCCGAAACTATCGGTCTCATTGGTGGGTTTAATGGATCCTTATGTACTTTTGGTAAACCCTGTATAATAGGAATGGTTGGGTTCTCCACAAATAGAAAATTATAGAGTTCATCTGTTACTAGACCTATTTTAAGTAAATCTTTTAGACTATTATATACTTGTGCTATATGTGTTCCAACGTCTGGAAGAGTAATAGAGACATAAAAGTTATTATCACCTAACATTTCTTGGAAAATAATATTGTAACTGGTCTTGTCTAGGACTACAATTGGGCCTCCCTTGTCAGCTAGTCTAACTGAAATATTTCTATAATTTTTCAAATTGTTCAATGCCTTTCTTTGTCTAAACCTCAAGTTATCTCTATTCCTTTTCTCAGTGGCTCCATCGGCCATTGTGTATAAATCTTTTTCCACAATTTAACTGTAAGCATCCAACAATGGATGCAACATAGGTACATAGTTACTAGATTTTCAATATACTGGCTTCTGAGTCTCAATAGAGGCATCATTGAAAAGCAATTTTAACTGTATATTCCTCACAAATAATTTAATATCTAAAACAGTGTCTACTATGTCACTTTTCTTAGAAAGTATGAAAGACAAACTCTTATTTAAGACTTCAGTTTCATACCTATCTAAAGGTCTATGTGAGAGATTCCAAACTAAGTCATTCTTTCCCACATCTTCTTCAGTGTGGGTTCCCTCATTTCCCCCCTTGCAGCCTTCCTTTTCTGCCTCCCCCTGCTCATGGAATGACTTCTGCCCCTGTTGTAAGTGCCTGAAATGGGGAAAGGGCTGCATGTCTCATTTGAATTAAACCCATTGGTCATTAAATGTGTTTTTCTGCGAACCGCTAAATCATTTGTTGTCAAAATGCCAGTATTAACATGATTTGGACTGCTGTCACTAATAGTAGCAGAATCAGTTGACTGCTGTTCTTGTCTAGTAAAAACATTGCTATGATGTATAACAGGTTGTATATCATTATTGCTATTACTAACGTCAATTCCAGAAATAACATCATTATTATGTATTAGTTGCACATCACCCACAGTATGATCATGTTCTGAACTGTTAGTCCCCTCAGTAAAAATGCCATCACTGGGGACACTAACTTCAGGAATGGTGGCATGAAAAGAAGCAGTTAACACATAACTGTTGGCTTTCTCAGAAACTTTGTTATTAGTAAAGTATATTTGTCAGTTCAATGCAATGGTTTTGATGGTTTGAAAAAAACACTTAGAGAAAGCGCTTACCCCTTTTATACTTTAGGTTTTGGAATTACTGAAAGCTTCTAACTTTGAAGTCTGTTTCCAGTTTGCTTGAAGAGACTGTCAGCATTTTACATTTATAAACTGTTCTTTGGTCTGCAAAGACTTTAAACATCTTACTCAATGTGGAACTTCGCTTTGGATTTATAGCTTTGGCTGCTCTTTTTACACACTAGCATTGCCTACCAGCGATCCAGCAAGTGAACTTGTAAGTCAGTATTGTGCCTGGTTTGAACTTGAGCTGATGTTTTATTGATTTTATGTTATTTTTTTTTATTGCTATTTTATTAGCAAAATAAATTTCTTAAGTCCACTAAATTATTAAATGTAGATTACTGTTTGGGTGTCCTACTTAAACATTTTATTTTATATATATATTTATATGGGTTCCATACACTAGATCAAATTTTCACTAATTCAAAATAGTGCATGGAATGCTCACTGCAGCGAAAGTGCACTTACGTGAAATTCAGTACAACAAACAGGTGTTGTACTGAACTTCTGTGCAGTATTCACGGACCTTAGGGTTACGGCATGGGTCATAACGGGCTATCCCCTTACCATGAACCATGCCCTAACCCTAAGGTCCATGATGACTGCAGCGCAGTGCAGGACAGAGCAATGTCCTCAACTATGGTGCGATAGTTATGAACCTTAGGGTTAGGGCATGGGTTAGGGTAAGGGGATAGCTTTACTAACATAGCTTGTTTTTTATGTCCTCCATTGTGCTGCAGTGTTTTCGGCGAAGTATACTTATGCAAAAGTTCACTTTCGTTAAAGTGAACTTTCGCAGAGGTGAGGCTTCCTATTACAAGTTCGAAGTAGTGAACATTCGTTCTTGTAATAGGAATCCATATATACACACACACATACATTTTATATATATATATATATATATATATATATATATATATATATATATATATATATATATATATATTAATGCAAGTATTTTAAATTGAAAAGACAGTGCTATTTCATTATGGATTATGTGAAACTCCTGACCTCTTACTTTCTGTCATGTGGATATCAAAGGTGAATGTTTTGCTGAACTCCAGGTTGTTTCAGTGTTGCAGACATTGATGCTGTTATTCTTAATTGAGTGATCTGAGCTTTGAGCCTTATCTTCAGATGATGTCTGGATGAATCCTGGATCTTTCTACACTGTCTGCCAGGATAGTCTTGGGATACTACAGCTGCTTCCCACCTCACAAAGTCATGCAGCTCAAGTTGACTGGATACCTAAAACTCTCCCCAATGTCAATATTTTATTCTATAAAATAACGTTTGTCTCCAAGCCATTAATTTGGCTAGCACATTGAAATAAATAAATATATTATCTAAAAGCTGTCTCTGGAATGTGCCAGTATAATTCCACTAATTTAATAATTCATTGATAAGTTAACAGAAGAAAGACATGGCTAATTTACTTCTTAGACCATTCCTTTTACACATTAGATCTTTATCACCAATACTAATGATATGAAGTTCAGCTTGGATAATTAAATGCTGTCTTCACATTTCTACATGGTGCAGTGTGAAGAAAATGAAAACACTGTCAACTGTGTTAGCATGTCTGGCATGAGATTTGTGTATATTCTCAGATTAACTTGACTTGTATGCCAGCAAGTCTAACTGTGAAAATGTAAACAAGTTTTTAAAATGTGCGCATTTCCCTGTTTATACAAAATGTTTAAAGAATATTTCAGTGGTTTGATACATTTCTAATTCCACGTTTGTGAGAGAGATTCTAAAGTACAAACTGTCTGTGGAGAATCAACTGATCAGTAGGTGATGTCATTAGAGTGCTCCTGGTTGCTAGGTGATTTTGGAATAGATGATTGGCAGGTAAAGGAACTTTTTAAAACAGCTATTATTTTTAAAGTAAGACAGTTGAGAGTATTAACCTGGGCTACAAAAGAGACTTCTGAAGTCAGTTACAGTGCTGCATAGTTAGTGAAGAGCTGCAGTCAGAAGATACTCGGAAAAAGGACTCACCAAGAACTGTAACCCTGCCTTTGCCTTGCTGATATGTTTTAGATTAGAAGAGGGATAGTATTCTCAAGTTAGATTAGGAAAGTTTAATTATTTAGAGTTTTTCTAAGATGATGCACTTCTATCCTACAGTTTAATTTTAAACTTATAGTAATTGAATTCTGGTGTTTAGTGAAAGTTATTGATTTACATTCTTGCAATCATTCTACTTATTACATGTTTTTCATTACCTGATACTGTGGCTGGAAAATCAGTGTGTTCTTTAGAGGTTAGAGAGTGCTTATTTGATGTTTGATACTCCCCAGGTCACTTTAAATGCCTAGCTGCTTCTGGTCATAGCTATCATTTACTTTGATATTTAATTTTTAATAATTGATCACCCTTTGAAGGGCGTGTAGACCTGTCTGACTCTAGTGGCAGTGTTTACCATTTATACTGGGAAGGGGACACAGCTGGAAATCTGTGTCAGGCTTCCCATAAGTGTTTGAGTATGTGAGATTTAAATTTATTTTGAGTGTGACTGAGTCAGAGGTCTTAAACTGGAACACATTGCTCTGAAGTGTATGATAAGGAATTACATTTGGGGTGGACAGAGGTGTATATAGTCCTGTCTTGAGGAAATAGAGCATGTTCCTGTTGTGCTCTTAAGGAAAATACAGAATTTTATTCTTGTGTGCTCTGGTGTTTCCATGATGCTCCCACACTGGTGTCAAAAGTGACGACTGAGGCTCCTTAATTACTGACCTGGGTATTAACTGAGGGACGTCACATTAATTGGTTGCAGTCTGGTGAGACATTGGCTGAATGTCACATTTATTGGTGGCTGTCCTGTGGGATATCGACTGGACGCCACATACAGCACCAAGGCATTTGCCTGAAGGACTACACTTCTGTGTAATTCTCTGTAGTATTCCTAATTGCTTTCATGAATACTAATGAATTATTCTCATATTATAGTCTTTGATTTAGAACTAGTTTATTGAGGTCAAAATTCATTATTCAACTTTGGAAGATTCTAGAAAAAGAAGCAGAATCAACAAAGAAAATAAATAAATCAAAACACCAAAGCCTCACTTAAGATAACAGAGTCTGTATGCAGATCTCTGAGGCAATTGTGTGAACCTCTACTTTTATCATAAAACTGAGTACCAAAAGGTGAGAGGAGAGTAATTTGCTTAGGTTAAGAGACAGTTAAACTTCAGCAACAATAATTTGGAGTTACAAAAATGAATGTTGTACCTGAAGATGCTTTGTATTTCCTAGGTGATTGTATCACAGGTTGTATAAATACTGTCACCAAATACATCACTAAGAAGCAAACTCTTGATCACATATATGCATATAAGTTAAATTCCCTAGCTGTGCTTACATCTTCCTCTCACCCTCCCTTCTTACCTTTATATCGCCACCTCCGCCCTCCCCCATCATTATTATTGACTAGTTATATATCTTTTTCACAGTACCACTGTATTGGGAACTCCAGTTTTACTGCCATGTTGTATTGGACTGTGTTAACTTCTAGTTTATTATTGCTCTGTATTACTGAAACCCGAAGTAGTGCATGAAAGTGGTTACTGTTGACAAGCACTCCAGTCTAGTTAACAAATGAAAATAAAAAACGCGTGAAAGTTTTCTTATATCCAACTAACAGGATACACCCAGCAGAAATTCACTTACAGATAAATATACAGCAATTTGCATGAAACGTATTACTTTTTTTAGTTGAAAGTAAATCTAATGTATCAGACTACATCTGACAGTGTTAACAAATAGTGCATATTAGCTTTATATTATAATATGTTGGCATCTACTATATTCCAGACTACAAATCATTTACACTTCAGTATAGAGCTGGTCTTTCTACTCAGAGCAAAATTAATTGATTTAAGTATGGGATGTTTCTTGTCAGATTAATCCTGATAAAGCAAACGAGAATTTATTTTCCTTTCTGAATTAGGACAACAATATACAATTACATTTGGATCTTCACATTGCTAGAATCTATTTAAATCTTGATCATCATCTTGAAAAACAAAATTCAGTCTACAATGCATGAAACAGGGCTTGCTTTTTGCCCGTATACTAATTCAGTATGTCAGAGTGAAATTCAATTCTGCTCATTGAGCTTGACAATTTCCCTAGTGATTTCAAACATGAGAGTTCAGTCTATTTGGAAGAGTTCATAAAACATTTTTCACTGCATAATTAAATTTACTGCATCTCTAGCTATTCTGTAAGGAGAAGATCTACCATACAAATGTGTGCAAATAGGCTTAGGAATGCACATAACTGGACAGGACTTTGATCCGTGTCTAAGATGCTGTGACACAAACTGAAAAAAGATGATGTGGAAAAGAAAAAGTTGTAAAAGCCAGTTTATTCAACACAAATGAGAAGAAAATCTGAATAAAGTAAAATGGCATAAATTCTAAGAATCTGGAAAGAGTAGAAAGTAGAAAAACAAGGCAGTAGCTGTCAAGGATGTAGAAATGACTAAATTTAGCAAAAGGAGTGACAGTAATAGATCAATCAGCATTTCAGTTAAACCAAAATATCAGAATGTTTGAAGGGTTGGGTGAAAGTCAATCAGCAAGGGAGAAAGCAGAAGTTGATTTCACATGCATGTTGAAAGAGCAGAAAGTATTTGTGTCAAGTGACAAAAGTAACACTTATGAAGAACAAGTTAAGATGCAACTAGTAAAGAGAAGGAAGATGAGGAAATAACAACTAACGGTTTTGAAGACATTCAACTTAAATTCAGAATAAAGGAGAAAAGATACTATAACATTTTGCAAGATATGCCACCAAAGCATTTATAGGTTCATAGGTTGGTACTAGGCTATCAGCCCTAGGGCCTATACAAGCCTAGCCATAACAATTCCCTGGCTATTTCTTCCCACAGTATTTACTTCCCTGGACCCCTGTCTAGCAGGGCAACTGACATGATCCCCTGGGTGAATTTCCTATATCCCATCCAATCATCAAGGTTCCTTTTGAAGAGGGCCAAAGAGGTTCTCTGCTTGACATGTATGGTCAGTCTATTCCAGAGTCTGGGGAGTCTCTGGGTCAGGAACTTATCCCTCTAGCATGTTTTGTTCATTGTGATGACAAGGTTTAGATCCCTGGGGCGTGTGTCTCTGAGGGATTGGGATTTCTTTAAGTGTAGCATGTCCAACAGCTCTGGGTTTGACATGGCCTTGTATGTTAAGCAGAGATTACCTCTGAGTAGACGATATGCGACAGAGTACATGTGAAGTTTTTTAGACGGTCAGCATTGGGCATCTGCTTTAGGCCTGTGATTCTTTTATTAAAGTATTTCTGCGGCCTTTCTAATTGTTGCAGATGTCTTGAGAGGTGCATACCAAACGGGTCGTTGTATTCTATAATGTGTCTAATGAGGGATAAGTAAAGTAAAACAATGACCTTTTTTCTGGATGAAAAGCCCTTAGTGATGAGGTGTGCCACATAGACGGATTTCCTAACTGTTGTGGCAATGTGGTTATCGAAGGTGAGACCACCGTCCACGTGTCCCTAAGTCTCTCATCACACTTTTGGTGTTTAGTGTACTGCCACCTATGTGGTAATTCATGGGTACATGTTTTTTCTCAAAGGGGATAACTATGCATTTCTTGGCATTGAGCTTGAGCCCATGGCTCTGGCACCAAGCATATGTTTCTGTAAGGCCCTTTTGTAAAATATCCACATCATTTGGGGATTCAATAATGGCTCCCAGTTTGCAGTCATCTGCGAACTTTGTTAGCCAGAGTCCCTTAGTGTTGACCTGTACTTCAGAGAAGTAGATGCCAAACAAGAGCAGTCCCAGGACTGAACCCTGAGGTACTCCACTTGTCTGGAGCTGGATTTTGAGTCGGCTATGTTTACAGTACAGGTTCTATCAGTAAGCCAGTTGGCAACCCATTGAGTGATGTAGGGATTAATGCCCAGCTTAGTAAGTAGTTTATCAAGGATTCCATTCCAGAGTGGGGGATGGTATTAAAGGCCTTGGCGAGGTCCAGATAGGCTGTGTGGACCACCCTACCCTTGTTTATGGGTCTGGAGACTGATTTGAAGAAGTTAATCAGGTTCAGGAGACAGGATCAGCCCTTCACGAACCCAAACTGTGTGGGGTCCAGTGTCTGAAGGTTGACAATGTCTTTGTTTATAAGTTCCATGATAACACCTTCCACGGCCTTGCAGATCAGGCTCGTCAGACTGATGGGCAGTAGTTCCCGGGATCCAAGGTGGATCCCCCCTTGTGGAGTGGGATAACTATAGCTGTGTGCCACTCAGTGGGCATGAAGCCTGAGGTGAGGCTATGATTGAACATGACACTTAGGTGAAGTGCCAGTTCATTTTGTAGTTCATGTAGTACACAACCTGGGATGTCGTCTGGTCCCATGGATGCTGTATTCTTAGCTTTGGAGAGTGAGTTTTTTACCTGTGTGGCCGTTATTACCAGAATTTGGCAATCTTTTGGTATTGAGATGGGCCCTTTAGGGGGTTAGAGGGGGGTGAAGTTTGCACTGAATCGATCTGCCAGGATACTGGCAATATCCTTGGGATCAGTATATTTAATGCCATTCTGTTGTAGCTCAGAGCAGATCTGAGCATTGCCATTTAGATTCTTGACACAGCTATAGAATGCCTTGTGGTTGTCTTTGGAATCTTTGGCAATTTTATTTTTGTAACTAGCTTTGGAGGATTTTATGAGGGATCTCAGCTTCTTACTGAGGCTGGTAAGGGAGTTTTTTGCATTTTACGATTTTCTTCTTTTCTACAACAGTTTCTTCCTTTTGTTGTAAAGTTTGTTTATGGCAAGGGACCACAAGATTGGCTTCCTTTTTTTGGAGGAGAGCATCTTGGTTCTATTCAGGATGGCATGATTCATGCACGAGTGGATGTGCTCATACAGTGCCTTAGTGTAGGATTCAGCAGTCAAACTTTCAGTTCCCGTCTGCATGGGTATCATGAAGTTTGTCACTTCTGACTTGCGTATCATGAAGTTGGCTTTGGAGAAGTTTTTTTACTGAGGTTGCCTTACTGGGGGGTGGGGGTGGGATGTGGATGTCAAGGGTGATTAACGGTCAGAACTGACCAACGAGGGGGTGACCATAGGTGTAGAGCATTGATTTCCTATGTTGGTAATGACCAGGTCGAGGATATTGGAGCCCCTGGTGGGACTAAGGATTAGTTGATCCAGGGCATTTGAATTTATGAATTCCAAGAACAGTTGGGGAAAGGTGTTGGTACAGGAGTAGTTTTCCCAGTTAATGGCAGGATAGTTGAAATCACCCAGTATTAGGGTGTTTGGCTGTATCTTAATATTTTCCAGTATGTTTAGAAAGGTGTAGTAAGAATCTTGGGGCATGGTGGGGAATCTGTAGCAAGCTACAGTTTAGATTGCAGTCTTAACTAGTGTTGGTTGCACCAGGAGAATTTCAGACGCATTGTGTTGGGCAACCAGCCTGGTGTTGTGAATATCCTTGGTGAATATGGACACTCCTCCACCTTTAGTGTTTTGGTCCTGGTTTGGTGGCCGAAAAGTGTGGTAACAGTTGTAGCCTGGTATTGCAGGGGTGCTCTTTGGAGCCTTATACTAGGGTCTCAGTTATTGCACACATATCAATGTTCTCCATTTTTAGGAGTGCCAAGAGAGAGTGCATTTTGAGGTTTTGACTTGTAGCATTGAGTAGCATTACCTTCTGATTTTGCATGCTTGCACCTGTTACGGTGGTTGTTTTGTCCTTTGAACTTTGCTAAAAAAGGCACTATATGGGTGTAAAAAGCCTTAGCCAGTAACCTGATTCCCAGGACCGACAGGTGCAGACCATCTCTGGCAAAGCATCATGGTCTGTCGATGTCGGCCCAGGCAGACAGATACTGGATCCCCTGTGAATGACACCAGAAGCTTAGCCAATTGTTGAAGTCAATCATTTTGTCCTTATACTGTGGTATCATTCTGGTTGAAGGCAGGATGCTACTCAGTGCTAGGATCATACCCTGCCTGGGCCATATCATCAGAGAGCTCTTCCATGTCTCTTTTCATGTAGTCCAGGGAGGTACTTCTCAAGTCATTCATTCCAACATGGACAATGACAGAGTCATATTTGTACTTGTTGTGGGGTGACTTGAGTGCATGAGTTATGTGGTGGATCCTGGTACCCGACAGGCAGCTGACTGTTATTTTCTCCATGTTCAGCCTGGTGAGTGGGACATCAGTGCGCCTGACTATACAGTCACCTATGACTAAAGTGTTGGGTATGTTGTCTTGCCTTAGTGCTGTTGTTAGGTGGCACACTGGTGTTTTGAGCTGTGTGACACTTTGGTTGTGACTGGTGTTTGTTTGCATTTCAGCTTCAAAGGTCCATGTTGCTTGGGCAGGTTACTGTTAAGGGCCTCCACATATGTGGGTTTAATGTTGCTATGTATGGATGTTGGTGGTGTGGGTTTAGAAGGGCTATGTGTTGCTTGAGGTGTAGTGCTTGTGTTGACCTTCTCCTCTTGACTGTCTAGCACAGTATTGGGTGGAGAGAGCTTTGCTTCCAGTTTGGCTATGTAAGTGCATCTCTCACAGGTTGTTGTGTTGGGTGGTAGGAGGAGAGGGTTGTCTGTGTACATGAGGCAATTGCTACATTGCCCCAGTATGCCCAGATTCACCAGGTGGACAGGAGAAATCACCGGAAGCTGACCATTGGACATGCCTGATTTGGTGCTTTTTTTTTGTAAAGTACAAGAGTTGTTTTCCCTTACCTTAGTAAGGTACTTTGCAATTATAGGCTGTTTAGTGCCTACGATTAATTTCCCCTTATTAACAAGGAGAGTTGAATGCTTGTATCAGTTTAAGACTTCCTAGTGCTTTCTAGCAGGTTTTAAAGCAAGTGCTAATCACCGTGATGCTTAAAGATAAGATGTAAAAAAATGGTTTACCCTAAACACTGCAGTGTGCACTAGAGGAGTTAGATGTGAAAGTAGGTAACTAAGTTTTGCCTGTCTGAAAAGTTAAGTTTTAGTGGAGAGTCGCTATTTTTAAAACAGCAAGATAGACTTGAAAGGGGGTGGTCAATTTTTGTATTCTGGTACTATGGAATACAGTAGGATGGCCAATAAATTTAAATAGTTGAAGGGGAATGATTTCACAAAATGATAATTCTGTGCTTACTCACACAAGCCAGTAAAAACAGAGAGGAAATGAGATATATGGTCAAATTAACGTAAGGGGAAGGCAACTAGAAAGACAGTGGTGTTTAAGAACACTACAGTAACTGGGTGGGGAAAAAATTTCTGCCTGACTCACAAGAGACAGAGCTGTGGTTTCTCTTCAAGTTTTAATATGCAGTTAAAAGCAAGTAAAACAAATAACAGTATTCAAAATAGAAAAAGGCAATAAAGTAATACAACAAATAAAAAGCAAACTAACCTTTCCATCACAGCAAAGTGTAGCAGTTTCTGGGTGAGCCTTTCTAGTAAAGCTCACATATCATTCACTCTGTCTACTCAGTTTAGAATTTACATAATAGAGTCCCTTTGAAAATGCATGTTCACTCCTACACACAATACAGTGATGGCAGCTTTCCAAGGAGTTCACTGTCTGTAAGAGACAAACTTCAGAAAGTGTGCCAGAGTATGAGAGATTTTCTTCTTTTCCCTGCTGAACTTGCCCTCCACTTCTTAATCTCAATACCCAAGCTGGTGACTGCATTCAATGTATGGCTTTAGAGACATACCCACCACAGGCATTCATGATGTAAAGTCCAGCAATTTGACTGCTATTTCCTCTGGTTCTAGATAATTCAGGGCAAACAGTTGTTTGATAAACCCCAATGCATCCTGGGGTAAGCCTGGCTTTCTGCTGGTAAGTTGTTGCAAGGCTTCTTTGCAGGTGACAGCTATAATGTTAAATTGACTTTGTAGCAATAGCGTCGGACTTACTGATTAAGACTGTATTTTCAAACCGTCTTCTTTTTTTCTTCTTCTTTCGGCTTTTTCTCAGTTAGGGATCACCACAGCAGATCATCTGTCTGCTCATGATTGGCAGTGGAGTTTTTACAGTGTCGAGTTGCCAGCCCGGTGCCCAACCTTCCACAGAAGGCACACACATGCACACACTCACACCTAGGGCTAATTTAGTGTGTCCAATCCACCTACTGCATGTCTTTGGGATGTGGGAGGAAACTGGAGCACCCGGAGGAAACCCACACGACCACAGGGAGGACATGCAGACTCCGCACAGAAGGCACCCCAGCTGAGAATCGAACCGGCGAACCTCTTGCTGTGAGGCGACAATGCTAACCGCTGCACCACCGTGGCCGCCCCAAACAGTGATTTCTTCAATATCAATTTTATCAGCTGCCATTCTTTATGCCAGCAAAGCAAATTGATAAAAAATATAAAAGTTCAATGGCATTCCTGAGAAAACATTGGCAAACCTTACAGTATAATTGGGCATGCCCTCTTATAGAAATCCATCCATTCATCCTCAACCTCTTTTCCCATTTTTGCACAAGTGGTTGGGGTGTCACTTCAACACTAATAATCATCTAGAACCAAGATTTATACCACTGTGTTGCAGTAGTTCATCCATACTACATACTCGTACAGTCGCACACCTACAGCCAGTCTACCTGATAGCACGTCTTTGAAATTTCTGCAGTGTTTGTTTCTATTACTTACAATGGATTCTTATATACATTTATAGTTTTCTGTTTAATGTGGGAACAGCCATTTCCTTAAAATATAATATGACCCCATGTGCAAAACTGGGAAAAAGGGGTTGTGGATGGATGGAGTTTTCTAATTGAAAAATACAATCAGGAAAAATGTAACAGCAAAATTTAGTACAACTCGAGTACATGTCTGGCAAGAAGGTTTGAATAGTCCTTAACCTAGCTGCATTGTATTACTGTCTCTCAAAGTAATGACCTTTTACTGTAGGGAAACCAGAACACAGAATTGTTTTTCAGATTAAAGACAAATATGACACATTTTCCATCACTAAGATAATAAACACCTTGACAATCACTTCAGACTGGAACGGTTCGCCGTCTTTTGGGGACAAATCAGACACACACTCTGCATTGCCTTGGATTTTCCAGTTTTAACTAAATGCAAGTAAAATTAAACCATGGGACTCCAGCAATATATTCAAATGCTGACTGTTTTTTCCACTCTGCAGTGATCTCTATTTGACATGCAGTAAGGTTGCCATCTTTCTGTATTTTGTGATAATTCACTTATTCACAACCCTTTTATTTAAAAATTGTATTACATCCCTCTTAAAGTACCTCCTGCACATCAAGATGTTACAAAAAGATGTCATGTTCTGATGTGGTTTACAAATACATATAAGTACATCATTAATAGCTGATGCTCTGATACATCAACAGCAATTTCCTCAAAGCCAAAATGTTGACTAAAGAAAACATTAACAGATGTTAATTGAATAAAGGAATATACATACACCTTCAATTTGCAATCACTACTAAAGAAACACAAAACCCACGGTGGTGGTGCTGCGGTAGCATTGTCGCCTCACAGTAAGACGCTGTCCGGTTCGATTCTCAGCTAGAGCGTCTTCTGCATGAAGACATGCGCGAATGGGTGTACCTTCGTTGAAGGTTGTGCATCAGGGCTGCTAACTCGGCACGTAAAAATCAACTACCAATCATTAGCGAACCGAAGTTCCGCTGTGGCGACCCCTAACCGGGAAAAGCCGAAAGACTCAACAACTAAAGAAACACAAAACTTAAAGAAAAAACACGTCTCTATGGGGGCTTTACACAACCTTGACCAAATGGGAAGTGTCAGGCAGAAAGTCAGTCACTGTTAAATGATCCAATAGACACTACACTTGATAATACGTGCATTTCATAACTTAGGACAGCAAAACAGTTGTTGACAAGATATGCAATCATTAACATGTCTAGAAATCATATATAAGCACTATTACAACACTGTTCTCTGTTTGCATCATCAGCTGAAGGAGCTGGTGAATTTTTCATGGCCCTTATCATAGTTCTTATATTATGTCAACTTCTTCTTACACACAACATGTCAAGTTCAGCTAATTCTGCTGGACCACCTTACAATCTCCCAAAGAGCTGCTGCCGTACCTCTCAACCTCTTAGAGCAAGAAATCTGATCATCACCACAAATAAAAGTGGAACAAATGCCCCAAAAAGAGAGACAATTTTTAAATATTGCTCTTACAAACTTAAAAAGTTGATAGGATAACAGGTGTTGCATTAGCATGAACTTTCTGAAGGATATGAAATCTGAAACTGAAATATCTGTCATTATTTTCTAACTGTGATCTGTAATGTTTTACCACTAATTTGCCAGAAAACCACAAGTATATAAAAAATGGACCAAACATATGAGGCCAAAATCTGGACATTCTGCAAAAATCTGGGCAGTTGAGAGGAATGGGCCTAGGCTGGGTAATCCCAAGGCACCATCCCCTTGTGGATGCTTAATCTATGAGAGGCCTAGTTAAAAAGCCCCAAGACCAACCTTCAGTGTACCTTGGCCTTCCTTAACATTCCCGCCTTCCATCACAGAAGGGAGGATTGTTCTTCCCTTCCATCAATCACATATCCTATTACCTCAAATCCAGGCCCATTCTAGGTAAACCAACCTGTAGTTCTGCATAAAACACTTGCATGCCTTCCTGTAATAAATGAACCCCATCTCAGTCATATCTATCCAGCAACCTAGCCCCCAATACCAGTGTGATACATGCACTCCCTTTGAGTTCACTAATAATTTGTTCATGGTATTACTGATTTTACTCTACATCCTCTCTACTGTAACAGATCCAGCCTCTCTCCACTTCTAATCAACAAACAGTGCTCTGCAGCCACCACTGATGCATATATCTTACTTCCTGTTTGATCAAGTGAACCATTGACTCAATCAGAAGTTGGCATACATAATTTCCATGCAAATGCAGCACAATGGCTTTGGGGGGGGGGGTGACTACCATCCTGCTTACCACAAAACCACCAAATGTTGATGCCATTGCAAACCTGACACTCCAAACCGCAGTGCCTTACAGGATCTTGTTTCTGCTTTTGATGAGATATTCCCAACTTGCTCTGAAGCCAAAGCTGGAGTTTCATGATAAATAAATGTCTCACTAGCCAAATGTGTTTTTTGATCTGACGATGCATGAACTGGAACACAAAACAAGAGTTACACCTTTTCACATCAAAATAACTTTTACATGCATTGGATTTCCATCTGTCCAGCCTCCTGATGTTAGTCTGTGAAGCCCTACTCTGTAAATGTACAATGGTGCCCTACCCAAAAAGAGTGTTATCTGTGTGTGTCTATGCTATTCAACTTCACTGCTTTCCACCCTATTCCCCTCACTTGATACTTGTGAGAAGGTCCCCTAGAGGCACACCTGGTACTATGAACCAGTGCCCCACCCCCTCAGCTCTTCAAGTGAAGAACAAAAAGAAAAACAAAAAAAGCACTTTAATGTAATAAGGCAATACATGTAAGTGATCAGCACTCGTCCATCAAAGAGCAACAAACAAAAGAAAAAACAAAAAACAGATGCCACACCAAACAGGTGGCCATGTGTCCCCTGCCAACTAACTTATTTTATTTTAAAAAAGTAATAATGCTCTTCTAAACTGTAGCAAACAGTTGCGACAATTTATACCTCACCTGCACTTATGTTCTAGTTTTAAAAAAAATTATTTCTTCTTTTGAAACTCTAGCAAACTGCTGCTATAAATGTAGCAAACAGTTGTTACAGTTTATATCCTGCCTGCATGGAGTGCCATTTACTTTTAGTTAAAACATTTTTTTTTAACTGTTAAACTGTAGCAACTGTGCTCAGGTTTGACTGCAAATGTAATGCCAGCTTTTAAAAGATGGTACTGTATTAAAAAGCAATCAGGATTGGCTGATCATACCCCCAACACTTTGTGCCCAAGGCAGCTCCCCCCCTCACCTATCCTTAGTTAACTTATGTGGTCCCCATGCTGCTGACAAAAAAATGGGCCTGCCTACATTCCACCCTTATTTTGATAACCCAGTAACAATGTAGCCAAGACACTACTATAGACTTTTTGAGGTAACACCTGCACCTACTGACCATTCTCTTCCTGACTGCTTTGGATTTGGACACATAAACCCAAGTATCATTTCCTGACATGTACACTAATGGGAACACAGCATCTTCTGCCTCTGACCTTTCCTTCTGTATAGTTGAACAACCTCTGGACATCTGAAGCCTTCATAGAAGGCCAAAAGAAAAGACACACTTGTTCTAAAGTACTTGGTGAAATTTTCATGGCCCTTATCACAGTTCATGTACTGTGTATAGTGCATATAGTAATCTACTCCTCCAAAGAATTCCTTTTCTACAGTCTCTACACTAATTTTGCCCTCTTCTTTTGGTCTGTCTTTCTGTGTTTGTCCACTCTCTTAACACACTTTTACATGTCTGCACGTGCATGCTTGTATGTGCGTTTCCATGCATATTTTAAGACAGAAGCTGAAAACATTGAAATATTAACAGATTACCAATTATGTACTTAGCAGGTACTAATCCTCTTCACTTTGCTGGAGCTGGCTTAAAGTTTAACTTAATTACTAAACCTAAACCTTTAGAAAACCAATCTGGGTGGTATGGGACTGAGCTGCCTGTCCTGGCTTACCCATCACAATGAATGCTCCAAGGGTGAGTGCCGACTAACAGAAAGAGGAAGGTGGTACATCATGTCTGCAGAAGCAACAAGGACCCAATCAGCCAAGAACTACATGTGGTTTACTCAGGAGAATGCATGGTTGGAAATAATGACCTACAAAGGACACAGCAAAGGGGATAGACAGCAACTGCTGCTTGCAAAATGTGGAGGAACCCAGTGACAGCATTCAGCTAGCCCCAGCGAATTGTGCTGCTGATTATACTCTGCAGTGCTATGAAGCAACAGCTAGATCTTCAGCCCTAAGTTTTGCCCCCAGTCAAGGGGTCCAAGTAAAGGCAAACAATAGTAGAACATTAGTGGAAAGTATAAGGACTGAATGTGGTGGAAAAGGAAGTAGGAACATAGAGCTTTAGGGATAGAAAGTTATTAAAAAAAGGCTTTTAGCTTTTCAATAAATCACTGGTTGTTTCTAGAAATGTTTCCATACTGATGTCAGCTGCTGAACATATTTTAATCTTCTGGTTGTGAAATTTGCAATGAAGGTCTATTTTCTAAAAAAGAAAATTTGAACATGTGAAAATAGTATCTAAATACAATACATGGGTAGCTTCAGCAGTTAAGAAGTTAGGTCTTCAAGCAATCATTGCCAATAACATGTAAAACAAAGTCATTCAGTGTTAGCATAAAATAACAAAGCATGATGGCTTCACTATCACTGGTGGTTGTGACTCTGCAAGATACTATCTCTGTGTAGTAAACATTTGCTTTTACAAAAATGCTGCACTACTCCTACTGGCCTGGAAACAGTCAGAGATAAAGGGAGCTTTCCCACAAACAAATGGCCCCCAGATGGCTGTTTTTAAACTGAGTGACAGAGACAGACCGAGAACTGGCTTCATGTTGATGTGATTGAATAGCTCTAAGCTGCCCCAAGCTGAAACCTCTGTCCATTATCTGATTCAGCTATGCGGCTCTTTGTGTATTTGTTTACTGTGGCATTTGACAATTACCAGGCAGCTGAGGCAGCATTTATACAAAGCTATTCCCAAATACAACTCAATATTTGTTCTCCTTCTAGTTTTGTCTGTGCGAGCAGCTTTTGCAATACATCCCTCTCAATGACAGTAATATAATTTGCTCAGTGGCACCGTGCTTTAGTAAACAAAACAAACATGACACTTCACATCTAGGATTCACACCATTAATTGTCTGTTCATCCTTAAAAGTTAAAAAAATCCTTCACCATTATTACAAATATTTCCTCACCTGTTGCACTTACAATGTCTGAGACAGTTATTTTATTTATTTTTTTGGCTCCCCTATACAGCTCTGAGCATCAGCTACTCCTGGTTCTCCCCTCAATCTTCTGATCCCCTAAGCACAATTATTAACCAGAAAGTAATCCAATATTTGGAGTCAGACAGGAGATCAAGGTATTCCAGTGTAACAAAATAATGTTGTTTAAAGATCTTTAGAACATTTATGAATGCATTATTTTATTCACATTGATGTGAAAATAGTTCTTAATGTCTAGTAGTGCAGTATCCAAGAAACCTGAGATCTTAACTAATCTAGATAATCAATATGCCGTGGTGGTATGGCAGTAGCGTTGTTACCTCACAGCAAGAGGTTCTCCCGTTCGATTCTCGGTGTGGCTTGGGAGTGCCTTCTGTGTGGAGTCTGCATGTCCTCCCCGCGGTTGGGTAGCGTTCGAAAGACATGCATGCGTAAATGGGCGTGCCTTCGCTGAAGGTTGAACGTCGAGGTGGCACCTTGGCGTTTCGTAAAAATCTACTGCCAATCATTAGCGGACCGGAGTTCCACTGTGGCAACCCCTTACCGGGAAAATGCTGAAAGACAAACAACAACAACTCTGTTCACCTTCAGGAAAGATTGGAAGGCAGTCCTACACAAAGTATTTCACATTATCTTGAGTCATATATTCCTGTAGTAACAATTCAAGTGTAGCGTGTGGAGGTTAAGTTTCATACAGCTTTTTTTCCAGGATTTTTTTTTTTGTTGTTGTTATAATTTCTGCTATCCTTTCCTCCCCCAGTTTCTTCATGTTGTGTGCCTCCTATTACATGGTACATATATCAGCAAACAATATTCCATTTGTACATATGCAGTTTGGAAGCAGTTCCCTCTCTGTTTGCACCTTCTCATCTTGCAGTACACCAACAAGTTTTGCATTGTGAAAATACAGTGACAAACCAAATATTTATTATTTTCATTGGGAGAGTTTAGCAATTTCCATTCTCATGAGTTCACCTTCACCACAGTAACACAATAATGGGCAATCTAGTACGATGCCATTTCATCCAAAGTCTTATAGTATCTTGTATGTACTAATACAGTGTGAATATTTAAGGCACAGCTATTTTAATTTGTTTTGTTTTGATAAAGCTGGAGCATCACAGCACAGAATTCATTGTCAATGCATATATCAGAATTAGGTTAAGGAACTTTATTCATTTATAGTTTGATAATCTAGATAGTGGTCTGATCCACACAGACAAGTTTTAGCCACAGTTGGATCTAAAATGCAAAGCTCAAAGGCAGTAGTACAAATGCAAAATGTGAACATTCAGAATCCACTAGTACTAATTCAAATTTTTAAAGCAACAAACCTTACATGTAAACATGGCTAATGGATTTTGAAGCAGGCTTGTTCATTAGCTTAATAAATATTCAGAACAGATGGAACAATAAAAGAACATCAATGCGTGACATGCTTGGTGAAAGGAAATGAAAACATAGGAGCAGATTTCTCATTAATGAAACGGTGTACAAACTATGTCAAGATTAAGTTACAAAGTATAATGCTGATATTCTATTTGCAAGCAGTGTTTTACTGGATAAAGGTTAGTGCAGTCAATATGAGGTTGATCAGCAAAATATTTGATCAGATACATTTCTGATACATGCGGATAAGTTTATCCACGTGATCGAAGCAATACCAGAAAACACATATATACTTAACTGCAGTTTACTAGTGCCTTGTCTAGCATGCGGTACACTAGGTAATGGTGTGCCTTGTCTAGCATGCGGTACACTAGGTAATGGTGTGCCTTGTCTAGCATGCGGTACACTAGGTAATGGTGTGCCTTGTCTAGCATGCGGTACACTAGGTAATGGTGTGCCTTGTCTAGCATGCGGTACACTAGGTAATGGTGTGCCTTGTCTAGCATGCGGTACACTAGGTAATGGTGTGCCTTGTCTAGCATGCGGTACACTAGGTAATGGTGTGCCTTGTCTAGCATGCGGTACACTAGGTAATGGTGTGCCTTGTCTAGCATGCGGTACACTAGGTAATGGTGTGCCTTGTCTAGCATGCGGTACACTAGGTAATGGTGTGCCTTGTCTAGCATGCGGTACACTAGGTAATGGTGTGCCTTGTCTAGCATGCGGTACACTAGGTAATGGTGTGCCTTGTCTAGCATGCGGTACACTAGGTAATGGTGTGCCTTGTCTAGCATGCGGTACACTAGGTAATGGTGTGCAGTGCTCCTATTCACTACTGAGTCACTGAGCTAAAGAAGGGAATGGGTGTAAAAACCATTTGTGTAAAAGGGTGCGCATTTCGGCAGATCTATGCTTTATCAGCAGCTAGTGAACTCATAACAGAGTGGTACAGTAAGCAGTGTTATCTCCTTCATGTCAGTAGGTACTATTACGTGAGACCTGCATGTTATAGGCATTTCAGTCGGAACTACTGGAGACACACAGTAGGCCATATTCCAGCCAAGACAGTAACATCATACCTCTTTCCACTGCTATGATTAAAAACAGTACTATGACTTTGGCCATCATGTTCAGCCTTGTTCCTCCTATTTACTAATGCTCCTCATAAATCAGATTTGTTTATCCGTATATGCCTAATTAAAAAAAAAAAAGCTAATCTCACATGATGATTCCTTTTCATTAACAGTCTAGTAGATGAAAAATACTTTGTAATGTAAGAAAAATCTCTTTCTGATCCCTTGCAATGCAATGATTTTTAAAAGACAGTGCAACTTTAATACTTGAGGGAGTTGAGAGGTATGATGAACACATCTCAGAATTTCTGAGCCATATGAGCTCACACACTCGAAGTGTCAAACCAGTGGTCATACAGCAATATGAAAAAATCCTGAGGAAGAATCAAAGTCTTTCATAAATTAAATCCCAGCCTGCATCTGTAATTAACAAATCCCAAATATTTGACAAATAAACATGTTAATTTAATTATTTATTTAACATTTTTGTTGACCGGGAATGTCCGACTAGGTTCCACAGAGCCTGCTTTCAGTGGAGGCCTGGGGAGAAATGCTCCAGATGCATGTCTTTGGAATGGAAATTACACTTTGTTGACTGGGTTACTCCCACTCTTTTCAAGGGAGACCCCAGGTAGTATTCATATTGTCTAGGGGAAATTTAGCCAGGGTAAGGGGGAACTTCTCCTACTCTTTGGAGGAGAGGAAGTGGAGCACTCTCAGCACCTAAGTGCCACTGGAAGGCTTCTAATACAGTTCCAGGAATTCCAAGATGGCAGAGAGTGAAGCAGATATACAGAAGAGCAGTAGAAAACTTAATGAAGGAAGGAGAAGATGACAAAATAACTGTTACAGAGTTGGAAACTGGAAGACTGGAAACACGAGTGCTGGTAGATTTGATGAACAAGACACAGGCGAAGGAAGGAGAGGAAGAGCAGTGGAGAGAGTATTACAGGAGGAAGAAACTGAGAGGTTGGAAACAGAGGCAACAGCTGGTGAAGGAATAACAGTGGATGTATTCTTGACAGGTGGAGTAGCCATTTTAAGGGTTTACCTCTGCAACAGAGTTTCTTGTTACAAGAAAATATTTATGCAGATTCAGCAAGGCAAAGAAGAATAGAAGGAGGAATGAGACTGAAAAAGCATTTGCAGTTTCTCACCACACATGAAGATGGCGACTAGTGGTAAGAATAAAAAGTATGACATTATTAGCCACTGCACTCCATGATGTCCAACTGGGTCAGTAGTAACTGTCTCAATTTATGCAAAAACCTGGTTACCAGTCTCACCTAATACTTAGTACAATATTCAGCATGCCACTAGGATTTGTCAATAAGGGCCTATGAACATCAATTCATTTGGGAGCTGCAAACTTTTGTGAAGTGACATTTGTAAACATTAATTTGCTAGAAAAAAATATGACAGACTGAAAAAAAGAAATACAGCTGCACCATGGAAAGATTATTTCAGAGTTTGAGACTACAATTAAAAAAGAAAATACATGTGAAATTTAGGACTTTGAAATGAATGATCATTTAATAAAACTGTTGTTTCATTCATTATGTAGTAAAGTACAAGACATTAAAAAAAAAGTGATGAAGTAAATGTATGTCAAAGTTAAAAGTCAAAAATCAAAGTAAACTTTGTCATTCTGAAATCACAAAAGTGCAAAAACTAAAACTTCTGTGTCTCTGGACTCAATGTGCAGACAACATATAGACTATTTTCACAGACATTTACACATATAACACCTAGCTGTTGCATCATGGACATGTGCAACATTAGTCTGTCTGCCTGCATCATTAGAAACACATTTTAACACTTTTCAAAGTGAACACTTACTTGCAAGAGATTTTAGTATTGCACAGGTACTTGGTTAAGACAGTGCACTGATCCTTGCACAGAAAGCGATATCTGAATATTGCACTGTGAACATTAAAGTATTGCACTATGGACCTTAGAATATTGCACTATGGTTAATTTATGAATTCGCAACATGTATTGCACTGAAAGAAGAGATATTTTACTTTATTGCTACTGCCCTAGATGGCCTAGTTATGGTCATGGTGAATATTGTACTAAGTATTAGGTGAGACTGGTAACCAGGTTCTTGCACAAATTGAGACAGTTTCTACTGACCCAGTTGGACATCATGGACTGCAGTGGTTATTAGTGTTCAGCAGCATTATGACATTAAGGAAGAAGCTATTCCTGAATCTCATAGTTCTGTAACGTATGCTTCAGAAACACTTTCTGGATGACAGATGCAGGAACAGTCTGTAAGCAGGGTGAGTGCAGTCTTTAATTATCCCTCTGGCCCTGCTGAGACATCTAGATAAATACAAGTCATGGATAGGTGGTAAGATGGTCTTAATGATTTTCTCGGCTGTCTTCACGACTGATCTGTGCTCAGAAGTAGAGCAGCTTCCATACCACACTATGAGGTTGTTCATCAGAACATATGGACTGGGAGTTGGAAAGTATGAGTACCAATAAATGTTATGGATGGGAAAATTCAACAGATTTCATACGCAGTATTTGTGAATGGTAGGATAAAACTGGGGCCAATCAAAAGTATGTTACTTCTATGCAGAGGAATATAATTTTGTACAAGACTGTAAAACAGAATATGTAGCCAATGTGGGGAAGAGGAGACATAAAGCAAAAAAAAAAACTATAGGCATTTTTTTGTGGAACATGTAAAGGGTTTGGGTACTTTTGGTTCGACTGTCCCATATTAGAAAAGAAAACAGTAGATGAAGAGGAAGGCTCAAAAGAAAGACAAACAGTAATACATGTTACTACAGAAGATGTTGAAAGAGAAGGTAACATGGGGAAGGGGATACTAATGAAATGTTAAACAATGAAGAGGTAGTTCGATAAGTTACAGTTCAAAGCAAGGTAATTAATATACAGGAAGAAAACAGGTTTCAACTTTTAGAAAGTGAAGAGGAAAAAGGGAGATGAGCAAGACAGTGAAAAATCAATTGGTGGAAGAATTAGGGGAATGAAAAGAAAAATAAGATATAAAGAAAATCACACACACACACACACAAACACACACACACACACAAACTCACACATCACAAATAAAAGGATGATATAGGATATGATGCCCGTGCACTGGCCCAGTAATCAAGGAACCTCAATCCTCACCACTAACACCAGTGAGGGGTGTCCAAATTGGGAAGGATAACTACACACACAGTAAAGTACAATTTCCCTTGGGTACACAGAGATCACACTCAGTCTGGGGCTGGTTTCTCCCTTTCTCTCCAGATCCCCAATAAGACTCCCCACTGGAACAGCTATAGGGGCCAGATCTCAGCCTAGTGATTAAGCTAAAACCTCCAGCACCCTCTCTGTCCAACCAGTGCTTCGTATCCCTGCCAAAGTAGCTAACACATACACACTAAGAATTAATTTAGGTACAAACACACAGACACTTCTGGGGAAGGCTGGCACAGGTTCTCCAGCTATGCCCTCTTTCTGCCCAGACTATAAGGTAGCACCAGCTGCCACCAACCACTAATATCAGCTACTAAAAAGGCCCTTGCCAAAGGGTGGCCAATTATTGCTGTGCAATATTATCCAAATAGAAAGTGTGACTGAGCAGCAAGACTATTGGAGTGGCTTTGTACAGTATCACTATATACATGCAATGTACTCTAGAGCTTAAATTATCTCTAAACAAAACAGCCACAGTTTAAATTATTTAATAATAGATATGAAAAACACAAGACAATACTTCTTACTACACACTGCTAGTCAAGAGTTTAGACATCACAGGAAAATGCTTAAAATAATACTGTAG
Organism: Protopterus annectens; assembly: GCF_019279795.1. Classification (NCBI taxonomy): domain Eukaryota; kingdom Metazoa; phylum Chordata; order Ceratodontiformes; family Protopteridae; genus Protopterus; species Protopterus annectens. Next base: position 305,395,731 of record NC_056750.1, read on the forward strand.
AATAATTCTGACATAAATATAGAAAATAGCTAGGCTAAATTTGTTATTTTCAATCTTTTCCTAAGAGCAACCATAGTTCTAAATAAACTTACATATAGAGCAAAAGCAGAGCACTGGTGAGTTGTTGCCAGCTTTTGACAAAATCCAAAATGCTCTCTCTCTCTCTCTCTCTCTCTGAGACAGTCTTTTAAATTGATGATACATCACTGCTGACTCATTTTAGATTACATATTTTTTCTCTGGTTCCCAGGCTAACAGAAACTCGGAGTTTAACATATCTTTGATCTTGCACCTGGTCAGGAAACCACAGAAATTAAAGACATTATATATGCAAAATCTAACAATTAACTCTGGTTTCAAAACAATAGAAAGAATCTGCCGGTCCAGACATCATGGCTCCAAGTTTGAGATTAAACAGTCATACAATGCTTAACTTATCAGCTTTCTTCCAGCAGAGTGCACTGTTACATTTTTGATGTTCAACATTTAACACAATTTTCTGACATTTAAGAGAACAAGCCTGTGACTTATATTAATATTTACAAATGACATAGAATTATCTACAAAATTCTATCTAGCTAGGTTGGCAGCCTTCACATATCTTCACATAGGAATTCAGCATAAAATGTGAATAGCACTAGAAATTATATAAGATGATTGGTAGAGGTAGAATGATGTTGCTGCAGCAATAATAAAGAAAAAAATGGAAAAGAATATCAACAGTATGGGGGGAGGCATATTTTGGTTACTAGGAAATAAATGTTATAGAATAGGATTTTTTTGAAAAGAAATGAAGAAATGCAAATTATAGATGAAACAATAGTAGTACCAGGAAGTGTACTGATATGTGATGTGAGAAGAAACAATAGTAAATACCAGGATATGTGATGTGAGAATGCGACAGAAATGAATTCCAGTTGTGATTTATGCATATACTAACATGACTGAGAGAAAACTGTTGTCTGAAAAAATAAAATGCATTAATAAATATGTCAGTAGTACAGGTAGAAGATTTTACTGTAACCTGAGGAAAGAAAATGAGAAAAACTACACAGGATATTAAGATGTTAAGGAAATTAATAAATTGTGCAGAAGTAAAAGTAGGAATGAATAGATAATGATGTATAAAACAGGAATTTTTTAAGACTGAAATTGATTATATTGTTTACTTTAAAGACATGAAAGAACAGGGGAAGTACAGATGGTAGAGTTTGCAGATAATAAAGCAGTATGGGCTAAAATAGGAAAAGATAATGAAATAAAGGAGGGGAAGTAGATAAGGTGATTCATTGCAGTTTTTAAAAAGGAGGAAAATAACAGATAAAATATTATAGAAAGATCATAAAACAATGAGACCATATTATAAAAGCTAAACACAGCTGCAGGGAGTATATAAGCTGAAGTATAAAAAGTTGTTTAGACATGGAAAGAAGAATAAAAAGAAGAAATAAGATGAAATATAAAGAAATTTTATAGAATTATGAGAAAGAGAACAAGGAAGTGGCAAAATAAGGGATATAGAAAAACAGATGAATGAAAAGATTAGAGAAAAGGAAAATACAATGTAACAGAGGCGAAGCTTGTTGTCGTCCCCCCCCCCAGAAAAAAAGAACAGGCTTCCTCCTACTTAGAAAAAGTAGCACAAAACAACAGGAGGAGGGAAGGATGCTATTTCTGATGGCGAAGGAGATAAAATACAAACAAAACAATATTATGGAGGTGGTAAAAATTTTAGAGAGAAAATTTATGGAAAAGAGGAAATGGTGGTCAAGGATCTGAAATAAATATCTAAAAAGTAAAGATTTGTTTTAGAAAGAAAGATTACACTAGAAGAAATAGAGAAGGTGTTCAGGTAAGAGTAAATCAGTGCTAGGACTGTTTGCTATAAGTTATGAGGATAAGGAAATGTATTTTTTTTTTTTAGGTTCATAGGTTCATAATAGGACAGCCGAACCAAAGAGGATAAGGAAATGTATAAATATTTAAGTTATTTTTTAATATTAAATGAATGGATGACGGCTGGTGTGACAGAAGGAGGTACTGACAGCACAGCTAGCTGGAATTTTGTAAATAATTATATGTCATGTCATTTGTGAATATCAAACTAATTGATATAAGATGCTTGTGTTACAAATGTATTAGAACTGTATGTCATGTGTATATGAAACTGCTCTGTACAGATGAGTGGGTTGAAAAGGTATTTGTAATGTACTGTGTTTAAAAGGTATCCACATTGTGTCTTACTGGAAGAGAAGAAATATATATGCACTACTGTAACTGTTTAAATGTATATATTTTTAACAGTAGAAAATGGAGTACAGGAGGTTAACCTCAGTCCAGCAAACTGTAGAAAAACTGTAGAAAAATATCTGAAGCCAAATTACTTTATAGGCTATGCCATAAAGATGTTTCAATGCAGCTAGAGACACAAGGCCTCTGCTAGGAAGCTTTCTGTACTGTCTTTATGGTAAACTGATGATACACTGGAAGCATGAATGAATGTGACTGTTTTATGACTTCCAGCATCTGTCAAAGATCTTAGCAAAAGTCCTTGTATGATTATTTTACAGGTAGATGCTAAATACTGCCAGCTTCAGCAATGGGGGTTTGGCTGGGGAACTAGAAGTCAGATGACCAGCAAGCTATCCCAGCAGTGATATTTTAGATATTATTTTGAGAATTCTCTTCATGAGATGGAACATTCTGCATTCTGTCTTGGAACTCACAACAACAGCAATCACCATTCACCACATCTGCCTTGCTCTAACAGTAAGTTACTAGGGAATAGTATAATTCTCTTAGATACAGTCAGCAATACAGTGAAGCTTGGTTTAAATTTTGTTTTTCTTTATTTGTGTGAGCCTGTACTGCAATTTTATTTTAAATATTTCATAATAGCCTTGCTCTTGGTCAAATTACCATTTGCATTAATATAGTAAGAGTGGACACCCTTTATTAAGGGCCTTAATGTAGCTGGCAGGAATAACTGGTGGCAGTAAAAACTACCTTATAGTTTGGGCAGAAGGGGGGCATAGCTACTAAACCTCTGTCAGCCATTCCCAGGGTGTGTGTGTGTGTGTGTGTGTGTGTGTGTGTGTGTGTGTGTGTGTGTGTGTGTGTGTGTGTGCACGTGTATGTAAATCAAACCTCAAAGAGTGTGTGTCAGCTACTTGAGCAGGGACACAAAACACTGGTTGGACAGAAAGGGTGCTGGAGGTCTTAGCTTGGTCACTCAGCTAAGATCTCAACTCTATAGCTGTGCCAGTGGGGAGTCTTATTGGCGATCTGGAGGAAGAGGGAGAAATCAGCCCCAGACTGACTGTGGTCTCTGTGTGCTCTTAATGGCAACTGCACTTGATGCACAGAGCTGCATCTGGAAAATCCCACACTTGCCAGTGGTGAGGATTGAGGCTACTGGTTGGCAGTGGTGGGTTGTCACACCTGGTATAATGGAAGATGATGTTGGTATGATGACATTTCATAGGTGTGTATTAGGCTAATGGCCCTGGAGCCTTTACAAACCTAGCCCATAGAATTACACTGACATTGTGCCACCCAACCTTAGTTCCCAGAGCCTCTGTCGAGTAGAGCCAATGAAGTGATCCCCGGGGTGAATTTTCTATTTCCCATCCACTCGTTTCTCTTGACAGGTGCTCTGTTTGACATGTATGGGAAGTCTATTCCATAGCAAGGTTTACATGAAAAAGGGTGAAAGAAAAGATAAAAAAATAGGAGGCCTGTAACACTAGGGGATATTGACTATAAAATATTTATGAAAATACTACAAAAGGATCAAGAAATTATTGGGTGAAGTAGTAGGAGATGGCAAGAGATGTGAAAGTAGTTGAAGAGATGATACTGAAAGAAAATGAAGTACTAAGACTGCTATCATATAATGTAGCTAAAACCTTAAAGTGAGCCATGAAGCAATATGGAAGATTTTAGAGGCATATGTTCAGGAAAAAGAAATATCACTGTAATAAAGAAATGTTGTTATAATTCATGGATACATGTTAGGATAAATGGATTGGTGGGAAAAAATAAGTATTAAAAGGGGGTAAAACAGTGATGCACATAGAGTATAAGCTTATTTGTATTTGTAATGAATACATATAGCCGCGGTGGTACAGCAGTAGCGTTGTTACCTCACAGCAAGAGGTTCTCCCATTTGATTCTCGGCGTGGCTTGGGAGTGCCTTCTGTATGGAGTCTGCATGTCCTCCCCACGGTTGGGTAGCATTCGAAAGATATGCGTGCGTAAATGGGCGTGTCTTCACTGAAGGTTGGGCGTCGAGCTGCCACCTCGGCATTTTGTAAAAATCTACTGCCAATCATTAGCGGACCGGAGTTCTGCTGTGGCGACCCCTTACCGGGAAAAAGCCGAAAAGACAGTAGTACAGACATGTATGATTAAATGAGGAATGTAAGATGGGAGATGGAAGAAAACGTTATATTACTAATACGCATGACATTTGCATATGATTTGGTACTAATAAAAAATAAGAGATGGATAAATGAGATTGTAGTAAGGATACAAAAGCTGCTAATAAAAGCGGGTCTGCAGTTAAACAAAATGAAGTCTAAGGGATTTGATGAGATTTAAAAAAATAAATAAATGGAATATATTTCAAAACAGATGACCCAGATGACATACCAGTGGAAGCATGGAGGTGTTTAGGAGAAATGGCAGTGGAATTTTTAACCAGATTGTTTAATGAAATTTTGGAAAGTCAGAGGATGCCTGAGGAGTGGAGAAAAAGTGTTTTGGTACCTATCTTTAAGAATAAGGGTGATGTGCAGAGCTGCAGTAACTACAGAGGGATAAAATTGATCAGTCACAGCTTGAAGTTATGGGAAAGAGTAGTGGAAGTTAGGTTAAGAAGGGAGGTGATGAGTAGTGATCAGCAGTATGGTTTCATGCCAGGAAAGAGCACTACAGATGCAATGTTTGCTCTGAGAGTGTTGTTGGAGAAATACAGAAAAGGTCAGAAGGAGATGCATTGTGTCTTTGTGGACTTAGAAAAAGCATAATACAGCGTGCCTAGAGAGGAGTTGTGGTATTGTATGAGGAAGTCGGGAGTGGCAGAGAAGTATGTAAGAGTGGTACAGGATATGTACGAGGGTAGTGTGACATTGGTGAGGACTGCGGCGGGAGTGACAGATACGTTTAAGGTGGAGGTGGGATTACATCAAGGATCAGCTCTGAGCCCTTTCTTATTTGCAGTGGTGATGGACAGGTTGACAGATGAGATCAGACAGGAGGCCCCGTGGACTATGATGTTTGCAGATGACATTGTGATATGTAGTGAGAGTAGGGACCAGGTTGAGGAGACCCTGGATAGGTGGAGATGTGCTTTAGAGAGGAGAGGAGTGGAAGGAAGGTCAGCAGGGCTAAAACAGAACATGTGTGTAAATGAGAGGGAGGGTAGAGGAATGGTGAGGATGGAGGGAGTAGAGTTGGTAAAGGTGGATGAGTTTAAGTACTTGGGATCAACAGTTCAGAGTAATAGTAAGTGTGGAAGAGAGGTGAAGAAGAGAGTACAGGCAGAGTGGAATGAGTGGAGAAGAGTGTCAGGAGTGATTTGTGACAGTGGGGTACCAGTAAGAGTGAAAGGGAAGGTCTACAAGAGGGTAGTGAGACCAGCTATGTTATATGGGTTGGAGACGGTGGCACTGACAAACAGGCAGGAGTCAGAGCTGGATGTGGCAGAGTTAAAGATGTTAAGATTGCACTGGGTGTGACTAGGATGGACAGGATTAGGAATCAGTATATTAGAGGGTCAGCTCAGGTTGGACAGTTTGGAGACAAAGCAAGAAAGGCGAGATTGCGTTGGTTTGGACATGTGTTGAGGAGGGATGCTGGGTATATTGGGGAAAGGATGCTACGGATGGACCTGCCAGGTAAGAGGAAAAGAGAAAGGCCTAAGATAAGGTTTATGGATGTGGTGAGAGAGGACATGAAGGCAGTTGGTGTGAAAGAGCATGATGCAAAGGACAGGAAGAAATGGAAACAGATGATCTGCTGTGGTGACCCCTAATGGGAAAAGCCGAAAGATGATGACGATATTTTAAAACTAAGGAATTAAATATTTTGGGAGTGACATTTGGTAAATATGAGAGTTTAATATGTCAGTGGAGAGATATACTGGAACAAATAAAAAAACTGAAAACTTGTTGGAAATGTTTTTATTTCAGAAAAAAAAGATGTGTCAAATACTTGCCTATCAAGAAAAATAACATTTTAAAGTGAACGTATCTAAGATTCCCATTCAAATAGAAACAGTGTTTTGGTCTCAAGGCTGAAACTAGTGAGGAGAGGAATAATTAATAATAAAAAGAAAATTGTAGTTTAAATTAGGAAATAAATCCAGTGATGCACTTAGCAGCTATGCATTAATTTTGAGGAATGAAAAAGGTAACAGAAAGATAAAAAGTAACATTAGGTAAAAAGGTATATGAAAAAAATGTATGGGAATAAAAAAAAAACAAAAACGAACAGGACAGAGGAAAAGAAAAGAAGAATACAATGAAATTACAGAATATAAAAGTGAGGTTGATGGGGAAAAGAAAGAAAATGGTATGATCTGCTCTTAGATTTGTGGGTGGATGTATCTCATGGAAGGGATTAAAGGATGATGAAAAAAGGGCAATAAAAGTTGGAAGAAAAAGGTTTGAATTTTTTTTATGAAGCAAAGGATAGTTTGTGGAGAGTTTTATTAGACAAGTTACTAATGAAAGTGAAGCTGAAATACAAGGTGATGGAGGAAAATGTGTTGTTGAAAAAACAGCAAAACATTACTTTTTGAATTGCAAATAGAACAAAGAATAAATAGTTTTGGGAAAGATTTTTAAATGTATAAATATGAATATGATATTGCATGGGAAGTATGATAAAGAAATGGGATATTGATAATTGGGATAACGTACTGTTTGTGACTTTATGAGTAGTTTGGGAAAAGATATATGAGGATTTAATATACAAGAAGAAAATTGCAGAGGATATAAGATGGTGGTCGTGGAAGACAGGACAGGAAGGGTAGAGGGTAAATATAAATGAAAAGAAAAAAATAGAATTGTTTAGTTAAGTTCACTGTATTGTAAATAATTTTAATTATGAATGAAAATGTGAGTATAAATACTTGATTTGAAGTTTTTGTTTTAAATATGGCATAAAATAAATGTAAATGTTAATAAAGCACCTGTACACTTTGTGGGCTTCTGGTAGCTTGCAGTAGGCCATAACATGGCTGACGGGTGCAGCACAAGTCTACTACAGCTGTCATAAATGAAGCTCTATTAGAAAATTGTAATGCGGTTGAAATACATGATACAAAAGTAAAGGGTTGAGGGTTTACATGCTGAAACATTGAAAACCTACTTTCCATAATACTAATCAGCTGAAAATCACACTCACATGAAGTCAGACAACATATAAGACAGAAGTGGAGGAACTTTCACTGAATGAAGTGATAAATTAAACAAATATAGGTCATGGGTTTACTGCAAGCTGAAACTGAACAGATTACTAGGACTGTCTCTATTCTGAATTCTTCTTACATCAATGTGGTCAAACACAGAGTGAGCACTGTTTATAAAATGTCTTTCAGGCTTGGGCATTATCTGTGATAAGCATTTAGTCTTTAAAAAAATCTGCAATTAAAAGGTATAACATTTGGAAAAGTCTAATAACCCCTTTAGGGGTTAATAATATCGATAGCCATATCAGCAGTGATTGATTTTGTGATTTGTCTTTTGAATCTATGTCTGCGGAAGAACATTTTGTCAGTAATGTTGAATTAAAAGAGTTTTGTTCTCCTTAGTCAGACTATGTTGGACCAAATGGTACCAGAGATGTATAAGCCATATGACCAGTGTAAGCTCTGGAATGGTGGGTGGGAAGTATCTTAAAACAAGTACATGGCAGTGTCCATCATATTCTGAGCGCAGTCAACATTAATGGATATTTTAAATGCATATGTAATTTATAGGGGCAGTCAAAGTCTTGCTTTTTTGTCTTAACATCTTTCTAATGACAATACACAATAAATATGTACTCAATGTTGGGTATTTAGCCACACAGCTAAATATTATATATCATTCTGTAGAAAATATAACAATGTGGAGCATTTGTGGTTTGACTGCCCTATAATAGTATACATTGAGAAAAAAAGGTGTACCAGTCATTTTACATGACCCTAATGCTGTAACTTCAGCCAAAAGCAAAACTGTAAACAACATGGGGAAAAGCATATATATCCTATACCTACCACTGTTGTATATTAACCCTGCATGCATTCACTAGCAGTCTACTATGGATTTTATCTCCCTTTATTCTCCTAGGCTCTTTCTGCCTCCTCTTGAGTGCTTGTAGCTTACCACTGTACTTAGTTAGGCCACCAGGTGGCATTGTTCAACCACTACCTATCTTTTAATGCAGGCCAAAAGTACTGTAACTGTTCTATTAATTTACCACTGTCCTGTTTTAGCCTTATTAATACTTATTATACTCTACTAAACTCTTATTGCCCTGTTTTCAGCTCCTATCTCCTGTCAACCCTCTGCATCATTTTAATTTCACACACAGTGCCCTATGCCAGTGCTTCCTTACCTCTGAGCTAGTTCTCAGCTTCACTGATAACTTTTTGCTGGCTTTCTTCCTTCTCGTTGGTTCTACCTGCTCCATTCGCCCTACAAGCTCACTACGCTCCCCTACCCTGCCCCCAACTCCCACCCACCCCCACTACTACTACTTTTATTTCAACCACTCCCCACCCACTCAAGACAACCATCCAGTCAAAGTCTGCCCCTCTTTACCTCTCCTCCTTTCACCCACAGTAATTAAATACATCACTCTTTCACTACCCCCTCTCACCCCACAGCTCTTCTCTCCAACTACAAATCCTCCCATATTAAACTACCATTTTCTAACCATGCTTTCTTTACTGTTCCTAACACTCCAAACTCCCATCTCCCTCCTACTACTCCTAACACTCTATACCATGCCAGCTCCTATACCTCCAATCAGCTTCCACTCTCTACTCCTTACCATACTCCCACATAAAACCATCTCCTCCCTCATACAAATAATCATTTCTTTTCCATCTCCTCCTCTCTGTTTCAGTTCACCCTCTGCACCAATTTAATCACAAAATTATTTCCACTAATGTTAAGACACTTACTAAACACGAGACCATCCAAAATACACTAAATCCAAACCAAACCACACTAAAATAACTTCTTTCAATAACCTTGTCTTAGCTGGAGAAATTCACCACAACCCCAGACCTAACCCACCTACAAATAACAATTACCCTCCCCCTTCCTCTAACCTTTCATCCCCCTACAATTTTTCGCACTCAATACCCAGAGTCTCAACAACAAAGCACATCAGTTTCAAGCATGGCTAAGTCATAACCAACCTGACATTGTAGCCATCTCTGAAACTTGGCTCAAACCCCACATCTCTGACTCTGAAATCCTACCCTCTGGATATCACACTTGTCTGCTAAAAGAAAAAAGGCAGAGGCGTTGCATTAATCTATTCCAACCTACTTACTTTAATTCCCCTACCAAACCCCATTCCTAAATTCGCCAATGCAGAACTAGCAGTCGGTCTATTTAAAATGAATAATCAGAAAAGACTCTGCATCATCGCCCTTTATATCCCACGTGGAAATAATGTCTCAACCCTTGAAGACATACTCCATTGGGCCTCAGCTGAAATTAACCTTGAAACTTACTAGGCGATGTAAACATCGACTAGAATAAAATCAACAGTCCCATACCCTCCCTGTCCATTAACCTCTTTAACTTTACTCAAGTAACCCACTCCATCACCAGACCCAATAAAACAAATCCCACTGGATTCACTCTTGACTGGATCTTAATTACCCATCCAAATAAAATTACCAACTCTGGCAGCATGCCTAAATTACCAACTCTGGCAGCATGCCTAACTCTATTAGTGACCACCTCCCAGCTTTCATTTACCGTGCAACCACCTCCTATCCACATCAATATCAATATATTCAGACCCGCAACCTTAGTAAATTTCACCCCAAAACCTTCTTGAACTATCTCAAACAAATGAACTGGAACATTCTAAAAATCCTTCCACTCAATAAAGCCATAGACCACTTCAATTCTACTTTCCTAGACAATCTAAATTCCCTAGCTCCACCAAGTAAAAAAATAATAAAAACTATAACTTCCCCTTGGCTAACCAAAGAAACAAAGCAAATTATGCATCAAACAGACAAATCCTGCAAGCTTTACCAAAAGAATAAACTTCCCAAAACCCTTCTCCAATATACACAACTCCATAACTCTGCAAAAAACAAATCTTCAAAGACAAAAAATCCTACTGCACTAAGCTCCAGTCCAATCATCCCCAAAACCCTAGACTTTTTTGGAACTCCATAAACTCACTCCTCAACCCAGGCTCCAAAAATAACCCCTGTCCAGACCCAAGTAAATCTGACCTCGAATTAGCCTCACTATTTAACTCTTTCTTTATAGAGTCAATATCCAACTTCCACCCTACAGCTCTTCTCTCTCCAATCTCCAAAATCCTAGAAAAATGCATCCACCTCCAACTTATGCCTTTTCTTACCCCTACCCAACATGGCTTCCAACCAGGACATAGCACCATAACAGGTTTCTCTCATTCTTAGAAACTGTCAATCAAGCCCGAGATTATGGGAACTTAGTATCCACAGTGTTCCTACATCTCTCTAAAGCATTCAATACCGTTTCCCACAAGAACCTTCTAAGTCACCTCTCAAACCTAAATCTCTCCCAAAACACTCCTTCCTGGTTCTCAAGCTATCTGTCAGAAAATTCTCAGGCTGGGAAATGGAAAAAAAGGCACCTCACCTTTCCTACCCACCCCTACAAGAATAGCACAGGGGTCCATCCTCGGACCAACGCTGTTTAATATCTATCAATAGCTTTCACTCTGCTTTTCCTAACTCTGCTATTCCTAATGCCAAAGTCATCCAATATGCAGATGACTCTACACTTTTCTGCTCTGTCTCTAACCTCCCTGAACTCCTATCTAAAATGTAGACTGCCTTCTCAACTACTGAGATCTGGATGCACCAAAATCACCTTTCTCTCAATGCTAACAAATCTAAAACACTACTATTCACACCCTCAAAATCTTTCTAAAATTCCTTCCAAGTCCTTAGCCAAAGCAACTCTCTGATCGTTTTTCCCTTTGCCAAACTACTCGGTGTAACTATAGATGAAAGTTCAACATCCATATTCAGCAAAATCTAAAGAAAACCCACCAAAAACTAGGTATGCTATACAGGAACAACCACTTCCTCTCTACTTCTACCAGGCAGACTCTGGCCTCCTCTTAACTCCTTCCCTCCATTCTGTATGGCACCCTGCTACTAACTAACCTATCCTCTTCCATCACTTCTGAACTTGAAAGCTGTTATAACAAAATTTCTAAATTTGCCACCAAAGCCAAACATCCCACTCATCACTGTGTTACCCCCCCAATCCCTCAACTGGGTAGAACTCACAAATTACCTGGACTTCCTCCAGCTCACTACAACACACAGACTAATATTTAATCTAACCAAGTGCCCTGCTCTAACATTCTTCCCCCATACATCCCAAATAGAACTCTCAGATGTGAATACCAAAGCCTAATTACTTTCCACAAACCTAAATGTCCTGCTGGACAACTTCTCCTCTCCTTAGGTAGGAAATGGAACTCTCTCCCATCCACACGAAGGATAATGTCAAACACAAACAACTTCAAAACTCAGCTTTACACCTACCTCTCCTCCAAATGGAAATGTAACTGCATTCTCCCTACCTATAACTCTTCAACAAAAGCCCCTGGGAGGGTATCCTCCTGAGTTCCTAAGCACCTTATAGCTGACTATAACCTTCTATAGCTAATTCCCATACAATCTCTCACACTCTGTAAATATTGTAAATAGCTTTTGACTTTAACTGTGTGAATTTGTTAAAACATATCTGCACAATATTTTTCTACTATGGGCAATATTGCTCACACTTTGTATTATTTGATATGTATTTGCACTTTTATTTTTACTGGACTGCTATCTTTACTGTAATCTGTTTCATGAAGCTTTTCTCCCCGGGCCTCCACTGAAAACGGACTCTCTGAGCCAAGTGGACTTCCCCGTAATCAAACTGGAAATAAATAAATAAGTGAATGACATTAATGTAGATTCAGATACTAATGAATCTAAAATGGAGGTTTTGTTCATTGATGTGATGGATGATATCAGTAAAGGGCATGGAGGAATGAATGTCATTGGTAAAAAGAGTGCATAAAAGAAAGGTACAAAAACTGCTGAAAAGGATAGCCTTTTATTTTATAGTGTAAATGTTGATAAAATTACTAACAAAAGGAGGTGACACAGTTATGGATATTTATATATGCATTGATGTTGATTTTATTAGCCTCCTTATCATTTATTTAAAAAAAAAACAATTAGAGATTATGTGGTGTCACAAAGATCTTTGAACATTTGGTACTGATACTTGCAGTGGAATTTTTTAATTCTGTACATCTTGCTATCATTTGTTAGATGTCATTGTGATAAAATGAGAGGCTGCCAGCCTAGCAAGATAGAATTTAGTAGATAATGCTATATCATTGTAAATATTAATACGTTCCACAGGCCTGTTTTAACAATGTAAGAAAACTGTTATGTGTTGAGCTTCAAAAATGTAACCACAGTGCACCCTGCTGGAAGAAAGCTGATAAGTAAAGAATTTTATGATTGTGTGATATCAAGATGGGAGACGGGATGTCTGCAGCTGGAAATTCTTTCCATTGTTCTAAGACGGAGATAATTACCGAGTTTCACATGTAAAGTGTCTTTTATTGCTGTGGTTTCCTGGCAGCTGCAGGTCACAAAGAAATGTTAAATTTTAAGTTCTGTGAGCCTGGGAAATTTAACTAAAGGTAACAAGAATGATGTAATCTAAAATGACTTAGCAGTAATGTGCATTATCAATTTAAGACCATCTCAGAGAGAAAGAGATGGCATTTTGTATTTGTCTTCAGATCTGACAACAACTCACCAGCACTTTGCTTTGCTCTGTAAGATATTTAGAACAGTGATTTCTCTTAGAGATAGAACTAGTAAGATTAGTCTAGCTGTTTTCTATATTTATGTGAGACTATCCAACAATCTTGTTTTAAAGTATTTCCTGTGATTTCTGAACTCTCTAATGCCATTGTGTTGATTTAGTAAGTATTGTCTTGTGTTTTTATTATTTATTATTAAACATATTTATACATTTTAACTGTGGCTGTTTTGTGTAGATATAATTTAAGCTCCTAGAGTACTAGCATGTATTTGGGGATACTGTATAAGCCACTCCTAAATAGCCTTCACGTCTCAGTCACACTTACCAATTGGATAACAACAACATTGCACAGTAGAATTCGACACCCTTTGGTAAGGGGCCTTTATATTATCTGATAGTAGTGGCTGGTGGCAGTCAGGACTACTGTATAGTTGGGACATAGATAGTAAACCTGTGCCAGCCTTCCCCAGGAGTGTCTGTGTGTTTGTATATAAATCAAATTTCAAAGTGTATGCGTGTCAGCTACTTGGGCAGGGACATGAAGCACTGGTTGGACAGAGAGGGTGCTGGAGGTTTTGGCTTGACCACTTGGCTGAGATCTGAACCCTATAACTGTGCCAGTGAGGGAGTCTTAATGGGGATCTGGAGGGGAAAGGAAGAAACCAGCCCCAGACTGACTGTGATCTCTGTGTGCTCTTAAGAGAAACTGTACTTTACTGTGTGTGTACTTGTTATCCTCCCAATGTGGACACCCCTCACTGGTGTTAGGTGAGGATTGAGGCTCCTTGATTACTGGGCCAGTGCATGGGCATCACAGTCATTATAACTTCACCTGGGAAATTAATGATATGCGAGTTTTATGCTAGTATAGGAGTACTGTGAATTATATGCATATATACTCTGACATCTCTGAAAAGCAGAGATGATGTATTTTCTATCATGCAGAAATATGTTTCTATAAATTTACCGATTGTTTTTAAGGAGGACTTAAACATCATTTGAGAGAATTTTCTAAACAAAAACTTATGATGTTATTCTTTCATGTCATTAAGTGCAGAGGCATAGCTCTCAAAAAAGTCAGCTCCTAGTACTGGCAACACTAACCAGTTGGCCTGATCTATACCTCCTCACTCCTGTCCCAGATTAAAAAAAGGTTGTGATCAGGTTTCTGGTGCTCTTGAAATGCAGGAGCCAATTGTGTCACATTTCTGTGACCTGCCCTAACCATCCTTCCTCAGATTTTACTTGAGGAAAAGAAAACAAAAGAAATCTTTTTTTTTTCTTTTAAACTATATTTTTAAAAAGTCTGGCACTGTGGCACAGCAGATAGTGTTGTCACCTCACAGCAAGAGCTTCCCCAATTTAATTCTTGGCAGGAGTGCCTTCTGTGTGGAGTCTGCATGTCCTCCCTGTGTTTGTGTGGGTTTCCTCTGGGTGCTCCCTTTTCCTCGCACATTACAAAGACATGCAGTAGGTAGATTAGACACTCTAAATTGGCCATAGGTGTGGGTGTGTGTGTTGGGGGGGTGGATGAACTACTGTGGCAGGGTGAGCCACCATGTGGTGTAAACCTTGGCTTGATGATTGTCACTGCTGAAGTGACACCCCAACTCCTTCTGCAAAAATGGGAAAAAGGTTTACAGATGGATGCTCAGGTTTTGTACAAAAAAAAAAAAAAAAGATGCAAACAAATCTTTTTTTCTTTTAAACTGCTTATTACAAATGTAACAAGCAGTTGTTACAGTTTAGACCAGACAGGGAGTGCTACAGCACTCAGGCTTGACTGCAAATGAAATACCAGTTTTTCAAAGCTAGTATGCACTAAAGAGCGAGCAGGATCCACCTCAGATAGCCAATTATGCCCACTAACACTTTGCACATGGTCAGTTTCACCCTTTATCCTACCATAGCTACTGATTAAGTGCAGGCAATTAAAGTTAGGTCCGCATACTGTCCCGATTCATCAGAGAGGGACTCTGAAAACTGAAATAAATTATTTTGCCTTGACAGATGATTTTACCATTATTCAGCACATGATATGATACTACATTTTACAGGCCATTCTGCTCAGTTGTCTGAACTTGGAATTGATACCACCTTTATTAAAGCAGAAAATGGTATTAACATATTTAATGGTTGGGTGTTAAATACTAACATGTTGTAGTCTGAGTCTGAAAAACTTCAGAACAGCATCTTCCCATATGTCCTTTTTACAGTTCATAAACAATATGTGTAGCATTTAAATATAAATTCAAGAAAATATTTGATGCTGATAAATGTGTTTTGCAACGCTAGAAGAAGAGGAACAATATTGATATAATCTTTAGTGCAGCGTGAATCGCATGGATCAGATGGATAAGACAACTTTTGTATAATAAATTATGGGATTCTAATCTCATTATGAGGAAGTTAGAAAAATGACTGTGGCAAAAGGTTGGGGAAATGAAAATCTTTACTAGTTAATTGTATTGTATAATCTTCTGTTTATTTCCTCTATTGATTTCTGTTTACACTTTCCTTTTGCTTTCTTTGACATTATGATATAAATATGTCACATTTCTGATTTGCTATTAATAAAGTATCCCCTACTCTGTTCGATAACTGTTGTGGGATCTTTTACATCCATCTGAGCTATCACCAAGTCAGGCAGATGGGGCTTCAGTTTAACATCTCATCCAAAGGACAGAGTATTAACCAGCTTATCCTAAAGCAAAAGGCATTAAAAGTATAGTTCAAAAATTGTATAAGTTACAGCACTGATCTCCATGGATATTTTTCGGATGTTTTCAGCTTAGGAGTGGTGTCTGGTTAACTGATTTGCTCAGAGTCACACAGTTAGGTGATGGAAGCTGAGGGACTCAAACCTTTCATCAGTGGACCACAGGAAACAGCTCATTAACAGCTCCTTAATCCTCTAAGCCAGCTGCTTATCATGTATAATGCCACAGGTGAATCTTTCTTCAAATTTTCTCCCTGACTCTATTCACTCATGGTTTATATTCATTGCAGGACAGGGTACCTGTTAGGATTTCATCTTTTGACCCACATGTATGTCTTAAAAAACTACTTAGCAATACAGGCCATTGTGGTGGCATACAGGCAGAAAGCCCTGACTGTTGCTCAATCAACGTGGGTTTGGTTAGTGGCTTGGATGACTGATGTAGTGACGGGGAGGGCTGAGTATGCCCATCTCAGGTGGCAGGATGTTCTTTGATGATGTTCCCTTAGAGGAAGTGTAGTTCTAAAAGGAAAGATGCCCTTGAACATAAGTGACAAGTGTAGGAGATGGGGCAGGGAAGTGGGTAGGAGATATACAAACCCCCAGGATGGAACTGGAGATGGCTGAGCTCTCAGAACACCCTTAGTATTTACAACTGACCCCAGCAAATCCATGGGTGGAAGGGTAGGAGACAAGCTGGTAAACCTGGAGTAGACATTGGACACTGAGGGCTGGGCCAGTGATATGATATCCCAAGTGAGACCAAAAATAGATATATTTAGCAATACAATGCAGACTATGGCTATGGGGCAGTCATTATCAAATGCTGTAATTCAAACACTGGAATGTGACAGATACATGCATGACAGTCTCTATTACAGAGCATTTTACAAGTGAGTACAGATGCATATGCATGAGTGCAGTCTTGTGATTCAGGAGGAACTGTGTTAGTGAACAGCATTATTAATATTGTATAAGATCAGATGAGTTTTCTTACAAGCAAAACACTAGGGAAATATATGAGTGCATTACCCTATAAGAATATAATACTATGGTCTCAGTGTATCCTTTATCTGATTTTAATGCACTTATTCTACTGTTGTGCATTTTCTACTTAGGCATTTTTGGTCCATTTTTAGTAACTGCACAGAAAGCGATATGGATTAGCTACCGTGTCTTGGGAACTTGTTTTTTTTTTTTTTTTGGGGGGGGGGGTACTTTATTATACCAGTGTTGAAGTGATACTTTGCATGTTATCTTATATTTTCTAAATGGGCCAGTGGATGGTATAATCACAGTCTGTCCATCCACAACCCCTTTTTGTCATCTTTGGACATGGGGTTAGGGTGTCACTTCAACAGTGACAATCTGCAACCAGTGTTCACACTACTAGGTGGCTAGCCCTGTGGAGGTTGTATTTTCATACTACACATATCCACAACGGTACAATATGACTTCATGCATTGTTCTATTTATGGTTGATTGATAAATAAGCAAGCTGTTTTTGACCATCTATATGACAGCTATGTGCATGCATTTGATTGTTTGAGGGACTTTTATGCTGGATCAATGATGAAATCATCTAGCGTGCCGTACAATTCCTTCATGCAACAGAAGAAGGATTAAGGTTAGATTTTTTTCTCTGTCATCCATACAAAAGGATGTTATCTGGACTTGATGTAAAAGTGCTGTGTGTTCACATCACAGATGCAATGTTGCTAACATGCTGACAGGATCAGCATCCAATTAGTTGCAATCTAGGGCCCCAGCAAAATTTATTTCTTGATAATAAGCTTAACCATTTATGAGACTTAAGAAATGTTTAGTGGCCTTAGGACTATCTTGACTCAACTACTTATAGAGCACAGTGCAAATTATTGAGATACATGGGTATGGTCATAATATAGTCCATATGCATTGTTCTACATCAGTATGCCATAATGTATGTACAACTGATTCCTATCAGAGCTTGTCAAACTACAGGCAACAGATGAGCTCAGAATGCACACCAAGAGAATTATATCTACCATATTTCTCCGTAAATAAGACCTAACCAGAGAATAAGGCCTAGGATGGTTTGGTCATGATCTAAGCCCTACCCCAAAAATATGCCCTAGTTAAGATTATCAACAACACATGATAGACGTGTTGAATTATAAAATAATAATATTATTGACACCTGTTGACTGAAGTTATCATACTCTGCTCGCCATTTTCAGACCATTCAGACACCCAACTTCTTCTCTTTGCAGAAAGTTGTAAGATTCTTTCCCCGGGAGTCCTCCATGATTCTTACTGTAACCCTAATCCTCACTCACACTTGACCGTTGAAATCACTGGCCCATAAATACTGGCAAGTGTACTTTCACTGGTCAAAGTACAGATAACACACGTAAAACATGCTCACTTGATAAACGGGTGTGGTTGCGCCTTCTTAACCATCGCCATTTTGTGTTGCCACTCCTGTCTCATAAGTCTTCAATTGACCCTCCCCCAAACAAGATGAGTACAAAAAGAAAGAGTTATTCCTTTGAGTACAAGAAAGGAATCATGGAGGACTCCCAGGGAAAGAATCTGATGGCTTTCTGCAAAGAGAAGAAGTTGGATCTCTGAATGGTCCGAAAATGGTGAAAAGCATATGATAACCTCAGTCAACAGGCCGACGAGAGAAATGCTAAGAAGTGCAAGTGTGGATAAGGTCGGCAACCATTATTTCCTGAGCTGGAAGACATCATCTGTGAATGGATTGCTAACAGGAAAGCAAAGGCTTTGGTTGTGCGCTGGGCTGATATTCAAACATTTGTCCTTGCAATGGCACCACAGTTAGAAATATCCCCAGAAGAATTAAAAGCATCACAACATTCCTTCATCGATATGAACTGTCTCTAAGAAGATCGACAACACTGTTCAAGCTGGAAGATACTGAAGTTATTAAACATGCACTTGTATTCAAGTCCTTTGTTGATGGCATCGACTTTTCTAAATACCAACTCTCCAACATGATTGCCATGGATTAACCTGCAGTGTTTATAGGCCAAGGATCTCAAACAAATGATCAGATGGGTGCCTCGTCAATCTACATTCCCTCTACTGGTTACGAAAGTGCACGTTACCTATATTTTAGCAATTCATCTAGATGGAAAGAAAACCCCACCTCTAATCATTATTAAGGGCAAAAATGACAAGATTGAATGTGTTTCAGGCATTTACATTCTTGAAACCAAAAAAGCCTGGTGCACACAAGCAGTTATAAGGAAGTGGGTCGATGTAATGCTGCCACTTGTTTTGCGAGGTGGCAAAAGAGTTCTGCTAGTCTGGGATTCAACCAGCACTCCCCACGCTAAAGACATGAAGAACTTCCTTGCACAGAGAAGAGTAGATCAAATAATGATTCCTGCAGGAATGACTGCCTATCTCCAGACTCTTGATATTCCAATAAACAAGCCTGTCAAGAACCATTTACCCATGGAACTCAATAACTACATTGAAAATAAAATGGAGAGAAATCAGCGTGGAAACTTTGTGAAGCCTAGCCTGCAACAGGTCGTGACTTGGGTAAAGAATGCATGGGATAATGTCAATGACAGCTGTGTTGCCAATGCACTATGAGCAGGCTACATGGACAAGCAGTGCTCATTTAAGGAGAGCTGTATTGCTAGGCTTGACAGATTGGGGCCAATGGTTCTACAGGAAATGGAGTAGCAAGAAATTCAGGCTGGAATTCGGGGGCTGGAGACTATGACAATGTTCCAGAAGAAGATGACATGACTGTATTTGAATAACATTTCCGTTATCAGGGTAACAGAATGGATTGCTTCTTCTTTCAGCTGCCAGCAAGCTCTTGCCAGTTTTTTGACTTTATTGTAGTAAGGTAATGTTTCATTATCAAGGGGTAATTACAAAGTAAGGCCACTAGTTCCCAGACTTCATTTTTATGACTTTCCATCATTCTTCTCTTACAGTTTGGGTAAGGAATAAAGAAAGCATCACCACTCAAAAAGTGGCAGTTAGTCACCTGTTTTATTCCCATCCTGCAATACACATTTACTGAGATTTTTTTGCACTTTGTTAAACATAAAATATTGCACTGTGAAAGCCAAGGTGTAGATATTCTGAAGTTGAATTGTTTGCTGCACTGTTTATGTAGAATTCTCACACAACTGTTAACGGGTTACCTAGAACTGTTGCCCAATAACAGAAAAGTACCAAATAAATGTCAGTTTGTATACATGAATGAATGTCGATTTGTGTACATGAATAAATGAATAAATGTAGATTGTTGTATGGGGGGACAAATAAGGCATCCACTGATGAGCCCTAATGCGTATTTTGGTGGGTGAAAAGTATAAGACCCAGTCTTATTTTTGGGGAAACACAGTATTAGAAGACATTCCTGGACTGGCAGACCATGACTCTTGTCTGCAGGTCAGAAGTTGCACTTAAATCAGTGTTTGCATACTTTGGGATTTGTGCAACACGTAACCATCAGAACATACTCTTTCTAAACTAGGAGTATGCTCTCTTGTCCAATCTGCCTCACCATCGAGAAAGCATTTTCAAACTGTGAATTTGAGAAAGTAGGACATTTTTCTACGGATGAGAATGCCCATATTACATATAATCCTGTCCTGGATGCATCAGTAGGGATTAGCGATAACCCATCCTAGTTATTCCTGAACGTTGTTGTTCAGAGTCATTAATCACTAGTGACAAATGCTGGCTTTTCTTTAGGACCACTAGGAATAAACCACAAGAATAATTTCCACTATCTTTCCAACCTACTGTCAGATAGACTTGAGAACTCCAAGGCAATAGTATCTTGCCTTGGACCACTACATCCAGTTTCCATAATATGCCTTAATCTCCAAGGTCAAAATCTTAAAATTATCTGAAGAGTTACTTAACTTTTACTATCTTGCTTATAGTTCAGTTTCCTTGTTTCAGCATTAAAGAAACATATTTTTGACTTCTAAAATAAGGTACTTATGCATCATCGCAACCACATTTTCGCGCTAATTCTGGTTGCTTCTCCTTGTGTCAACTGGGACCAATGAAGTATGAAAAAACCTCAGAGACATGTTTTCTTTAATGTATTCTGGTTTGTAGGAAGGTTTCTCACTTCAACGGCTGAAGAAATAAGGTTTGAAAAATAGGTTTCCCAGTTACTGCCAGCTTCTCATGATGTCAGTTAAGCAAGTCCCCCATTCCACTTAAAACGCATTCCCTTTTGTCAGCCTTTGCTATGATAACATAAAGCCATCAGAAAAGAGAAGCAAAACAGTACCCTGTCTAACTTCTTACAAAGTAATCGGGAAGGGTAGACTGTTAAAACGCTCTCTTATGGGATCTTGGTGGTGGGTTTGTAAAAATGATTAAGGGTTTGCAAATGTGAGGATTTGTGGCTAGCGTGCTCGAAAGCAGATAATCCATTGGAAGTGTGCATGCGTGTGTCAAAACATCGTACGTTATAAGTTGCCCACACACCTTTCAGGCCAAAGTACGCGCAGCCACTGTGATGATCGCTGAATTCAATGCTTGACATCTTTTAAGCACGCTAGCCACAAATCCTCAAATTTTAACCCTTACTCATTTTGCAAAGCCACCACCAACATCCCACAAGAATTTACACCAGTCTACCCTTCCTAATTACACTCCCTTGTTGCTGTTTGAGTAAAAGACAAGAAAGGCCAGCACGTTGGAAATGTGGTTGCGATAATACATAAGTACCTAAAATAATTAGCTAGCTATTTTTCATCTTACTGAACTTCTATTACATAGAATAGTTCACATCATCAGTTTCTTTGCTGCCATATATGGGGACCTTCCCAAAGTGATACAGAACACAAAGTTAGCTAGGTAAAAATTCCCATAGATATAGAAACATAAAATAATCCTCCAGCAAGTGCCACTAAAAATAATTTTCATATATAAAAACTCAAAAGCAGATACTGAAAAGACTTGAGAGAATCATTTAATTTACAAAAAAGCACTTTATTCTCCAGCATTTTTTAAATGCATAGACCCAAGTAGTAAAATTTTACAACACATTCAAAACTAGTTTGAGATTTCGTTGTAGGGTGAAGAAATGTTTTGCATAAAAATGACAGCACACAATAAGATAAAACCTATGACTTATTCCTTTCACTCAGTTCCAGGTTGTTTTTTTCATGTTTTTGGCTTCTATTCTTGCTGTTAAAACTACCCAGCTGGTCTTGAGACTATGTATTCCATCAATCCTAGAGGATCTCCAGTATGCGGAAGACAGCCCACTGGC
Source organism: Protopterus annectens (assembly GCF_019279795.1). Taxonomy (NCBI): domain Eukaryota; kingdom Metazoa; phylum Chordata; order Ceratodontiformes; family Protopteridae; genus Protopterus; species Protopterus annectens. Next base: position 305,417,809 of record NC_056750.1, read on the forward strand.
TGAGCCCTCATTCAGTCATGGAGGTGGGTTATACCATCACCAGCATTCTAGCAATGAAAGCATTTCTGACTACGGCACTGACCCCGCCCCTTATTGGCTGACATGAGCAGCCACATCTCCCCCAGAATTCTCTACCTCTTCTCCATTTGTATGTGTGCTTCCAATGGCATGTTAATGAGGGCTGTTATCGATGGCTTGGAATTGCTAAGCCTACATCTACCAGTCCTGACTTTCCTATACTGTGCATTCACTTGTAAGGAGGTGATCAACCATCTAGAAACAATCCCCCCCACCCTACCCCAGATGGGTGAGTCAATATTAGCCACTCACTCTTACTTCATGCCTAGTTCTTTCATTACCTGGCCATTATTTGGACTCATTATCTGAGATGTATAGTGAAGGGTTTATACTACTAAGTCACAAATCAAGGAATGCTTCCTCACTCTGCTCTTCAGTTTCAGCAGCTTAGTTGCGCACTTTCCTTCCTAGTTTCAGCATCTCAGATTTTCAGCAACTGACACCATCATTTCCAACATGCATGTGTTCCAAAGCATTCCTATTTCAGCAAAAGATGTCTAGCAGTAGTAGCAAATTACTTGTGCAGCATTTGCTGTACAAAGCATGGTCTTTGGATTAGTAGAAGATATTCCAAATTTCAGCAGCTGACACCATGACTTTCAACAAATGAATGTGTTACAAAGCATTTCTATAACAGAAACAGACTTCCAGCAGTTGAAACAAATTATCTTTTATGTAGCATTTGCTGTACACAGCATTGCCTTTTTATCAGTAAAAGATCAACAAAAGTCATGTTGTGGTACCTATAGATTATAGAATCTGGACTTTAATAAGTTTAAAACAAATTATGTGCATATTTTTTCTCAGTTCTTGCGATGATTAGCATAAACATCACAAACAGGGATGAGATTTGTTCATCTTTCAGTACAGTTAAGTTCCAGTATGTTAAGACAAATGGTATAGTTATGAGGCTGCTAGTGCTTTAAGCAACTCATGCAATTCCCCTTGCAAACATCTTATGCTGTTTCTTTGGCATCACTGCTACATACGGGAAAGAAATAGCCATTGCATATAGTCAAGCAGATCACATTCTGTATCACCCCTATGAAGGTGAGAGGCCTGGGGCAAGAGATATCTGGACAAAGCCATAAGTAAACTGGAACAAAGGCCCAAAAATAGGGACAATTTGTAAATATTGTTCTTAGAAACTTAGAAAGTTGATAGAATAACAGGTTGTGTATTAGAATGAATTTTCTGAAGGGTATGAACTCTGAAACTAAAATGCCTGTCATTATTTTCTAACTTCAATCTTTAATTATTTGCCAATAACTTGCCAGAAAACCACAATTTTATGAAAAACAGATCAAAAATCTTCTTCTTCTTTCGGCTTTCCCCAGTTAGGGGTCGCCACAGCAGTTCATCTGTCCGCTCATGATTGGCAGTGGAGTTTTTATGGTGTCGAGTTGCCAGCCCGGCACCCAACCTTCCTCAGAAGGCGCACACACACACACACACACACACACACACACACACACACACACACACACACACACACACACACACACACCCCTATGGCCAATTTAGTGTGTCCAATCCACCTACTGCATGTCTTTGGGATGTGGGAGGAAACCCACATGACCACAGGGAGGACATGCAGACTCCGCACAGAAGGCACCCCAGCCGAGAATCAAACTGGAGAACCTCTTGCTGTGAGGCGGTAAAACAGATCAAAAATATGAGACAAAAATCTGTACAGTTGAGAGGTATGATTTACAAGTACTAGCACTGCCCCTGTTTTGGTGTTTAATGCAACATTTTCTTACTGACAGCAGGACTTTTGTGTTAAAGTAACCCAGAGTTCATTAATATAATTTACAAACATAAAACTTAAGTACACATAAACTTTTGGGATTTTAAAATTCTTCATAAATTATTACTACAATTTCTTCACCATATGCTGAGCTTCTTCTTCACCACAGATAAATCTGGAGACTTCTGAAGAATAAAGTGTGACTGAGTGCACAGATTTAGCAGACTTCATCCCAGAAGGAATGTCCCATTCAAGAAAGAGTATTCTTATCTGCAGATGGAAAGGAAGTTAAAACAGTTTGAAATGCCTGCAGATGTAAGAATGTGGGCAATCCTCATTAAGAGCCATGTGGCATGCACTTCAAAGGAGATGGAATGAAAGACAGAACGCGCGCGCGTGTGTGTGTGTGTGTGTGTGTGTGTGTGTGTGTGCGTGTGCGTGTGCGTGTGTGTGTCAGTACACATCAGTATGTCTTTGGACATTTGCTGCCGAATAATACAGAGGAGGATCTATGAAGACACATGTAATATTACATTACAGCAGTATGCTTCAATGAGTGCATTTCAATTTACTATTTTAAATATTTGGATAGAAAGCACAAGCTCTCAAAAAATTAAAAAGCCCATGTTGAGGAAAGAAGCATTAAACACACGTCAATTATTCCATCTGATTCTGATTTAATATATACTGATTTTTTTTAGCTGTTTACATTTTGCTGTTAAATGCACTCTTATACAGTCTGCTATTTCTTGAAGTGGATGCAAATTAATTTTTAAATCAAAAAGTTCTGCACAAGTCAGGATTTCTTATATACATTCAGCACTAATGTTTACAGATGTAGTCCATGGAATGCTGAACAGCCAATCAATGTATGAGGAAAAATTATTTTTATGGGCAGAGATCAACAGTGCTTGCTTAATTATTTGTGATAATAAATCCTAGAAGCAGTTAATACTTTTTGAGTGATATCAGTTATTACAAAGAATATGCAGGTTATAATAAGAGTATTTTATGAAATAAGAGACAAAGTGATCGCTAGACTATGCAACATTTGCTGCAGTGGAATAAAATACAAAGGGCCCTTCTGATTATTACTGTTCCTTGTCTGATTACTCACATTCAGGCGTAACAGGGTATTATGCCTTTTCATTTTGGAGCCTGCTCACTTCCCTAGAATCTCTCTGGTCTTCTACTGAAAAGTTTCAATGGATGGAACTGAAGTTGGTGGCAATCCATCAAAAATGAATACAAGCTTTTTATACATGAAGACACATTCTTATGCCAGATGTGCACATGGACTTATTCTGGGGAGTAAAATGGCATGTACTAACATGTATGATATGCTGATGGTTATTCATTTCCTACAGTGTCCCTGAAGGAGGCCAGCTTCCATTTCTTCAGAGAGTATGGTTTCAAACTGGCTAGTTAAATAAACTATGATGGATATAGTAGCATTCATCTCGAGTGCAGCTGTCAACCAATGCAACTACTTGATGTATCCAGCCCTACAACCTGCATATTGCAAGTTTCTCCCTCACCTGACATTGTCACATGCCATTCTCCACTGGTCTCCTTACCAGGCCTGTTTTATTTTGACTGCCTTAACCAAGAGGGAATGCTATTGCACTGAATGTACAAATCAACTACCACATCAACCTGATTTATTTAATCATTACCTCTGAAGTAATAAAAATTTATACAAAAATCATACCTTTAAGCAATCTTTTGCATTTCACCTTGTGCTACAATTATTCTTCTCAGAACAGTTCCTCATAGTCCCCCCACTTTATCTCATGAAGGAAAACAAGGTTTTAGTTATCCCTTTGGTTGCAGAGGTTGAATGCTCACTGCATATTTTTTAAAGATGCTTCTATCTGAACACAACTTCTTATGCTGCAGAAGTCATTTTTGCTCCCTTTTGTGTTCATCTGAATGGTACCCCTAATGCTGCAGTGTTCATCTGATGGTACCCCTAATGCTGCAGTTTTTGTTTTTGTCTGCAAGTCACCATGATTAAAAGAATGGAACTCATACACACAGCTCACACTGCACGCGAGTTCACTTTCAGAAAAATGCTCCCCAAAAAATGCAGTCACTGAGCACAGCCAGGCCTAAAACATTCTTTAACCACTGAGAACAAGGTGATTGTCTCTTCTGATTCCTTCTTGTGCCATTATAGGTACATTAAAGTGGTGCTTCTGTGTGGAATGGCTGGGTTAATTATTTAAAAATAAAAACAGACTTTTGGTCTGCCGGGTGACTGTTGTCTAAAAACTACAGGAAGAGAATTAGCAGGGGTAAGTACAAGCTGCAGAGTAACTTGTGATTACTTGGACGAAAATGTCTTAGTTGGGAAAGTTAAATGAGGTACTTAATTGTTTAAAAAATAATACTCTTATCCGCCTCTCAGAAAATGAAGACCCCAAACTCATGTACAAAAAATGGGACTGATTATCATGATGAATACGAGGTTATAACTACAACTCCTTTTAGAAAGCATCTATTCCAGGGACCCAGGTGGGTGCTGCAATAAAGCATAATAGAGTAGATACACAAAAGACAAGAGTTCAGAGAAACAGAAACCCTTACAATGGAAAGTCCAACTCATGAACATCTTAATGTTTTTGGTCTAGTCAGATAATTTTCCTGGTCTTGGCATGTTATGTAGTAAGATTACCATGATGTGGAGACAAATACAAATGTCATTCTCATATGTGCATAGCTTCACTTGCTGCATTGTTTTTGGCCTTACAGGGAATCATTGCATATAACCTGATTTTTTCAGTGGGTCTTGCTGCCAGTATACATGAAAGAGACATGAATACACCCACAGAATTCCTTTGCAGATGCAGCCTTATTCTTTAATAGTAATATTAGGTACAAAGGCATCTTATAAAACAAGAATGTTAAGATTCCCATTGGGCAATATAACAGCATACCTCTTATATACAATAAGATTTGTAAATTCTGCACTGGAATATTTTAGTAATGAGAGAGAAAACAGGAAAGAAGGAACGGGAGGCATGTATACATTCCACATGTGCAGTTTTGAGTACAAGTGGGGTTATGAATGTGACAGGGTGCAGTTCTTATTCTTTATAAAGGCACACTGCATTGTTCCTTCAAATGTAGATGTGTTGTAAACAGAAAAAACACCTTCTAAGAATAGACAGTTTCATATAGCTTTTTTGGATTTTTCAAAAAGTTTTCTGCCTCGACTTATATTTTATGTTATAAGGCATTTCAGTGTGTGTGTGTGTGTTTATATATTTATATATGTGTGTATATATATATATATATATATATATATATATATATATACACACACACACACACACACAGAATGTTTTATATAATCTGCATGCTATGTCTGTGTCCATGTGTAATCTTAGCAAAGATATCAGTAAAAAAAAAAAAAATGTATGTCTTGCTGTGATGGCTGGATGGAGAGAGACAGGGTTCCTTATCTGTTATATTCTAAAATTCTGGAAAACGCCATTATATACACGTTATAGTGATGTGTGTGGGCTCAAATTGTAGTAATATACAGAAATTTAAACCAACTCAGAGATTTCAGTGATAAAGTGACACTTTTTTCTGTGTTTTAAATTAGCTCTCTCTCTTACAGTTGCAGTGACCTGGAAAATGAGGGAAATAATGCATGGGGTTGCAGGGGCATTTGTTCCCTTTCTTTGGTTTTCAACTGTCATTGCAAAAATCTCACTTATTAGAAAGTACATGTGGGGATTCCAAAATGGTGGACATTGAATAAACACCCTCTTCACTGAGCTCCTAACAAAAATCAAGTATTCTTGCTTAAAAGCCAAACATCTTGCATCTAAGAGTGCTGATCTTAAAGGATTTTGCAACTTGCTTCAAACTATTTTATAGACCTGGGTCTTTTCTAGAAGCAACTTGAAGATAAAGCTTTAATTTGCTGCTTTAACAGTTGCAGTAATCTTCTCCACTTGTAAAGCCAGGCCTGAAGACAAAAATATATCCTTGCAGTGAAACCAGACTTTGGGGAGATGTTAAAATTTCAAAAGAATCTAAAATAATGGAGACGCAGATCACAAAAACTAAACTCTCAGCAATAGCATCACCAGAGAAAGGCCCTTTCTAAAAGGCAAAAACTTTCCAAGCAACCGGAATCTATGAAAACAGCAGCAAAACAGAAGCCTGAATCCAACATCCAAATGGAGGAACGCAAGCAGGCTCTCCTCCCTATTCAGACAGCATAACAAAATTTCTTGGATCAGCTCTCTGGTTTTGGTAAAACAATGAATCAAATAGCGGAGTGCATGGATCGCTTTGAATCCAAAACTCAAGATAATGAATACCAGATACGCAAATTGAAAGAAGAAATTGGCGCCAAAACTGAAACATTACTTGAAATATAACAGAAACTGGTGGATTTAGAAGCCAGAAGCCGTCAGAAAAACATATTAATCAGAGGACTTCCTGAAAGCTATGAACACAGTCAGTTACCAATAGTTAGTGTCCAGATTTTTAAAAGCTTACTACCAAAGGAGGAGCATTCCAGGGAAATACTCATTGAAAGAGCACACCGAGCACTGTTCAAAAAGCAAGACACAAATTTCCCAAGACAAGTTTATGTCAAGCTACTAAATTATCAAGACACTCAAAAAATCTTAACAGCTGCCAAAAAGCAAAACCAGATATTATGGAATGGTATTAAGCTTACCCTTTCGCAAGACCTTCCCGTTCCCAATGAGATCAAAAAGAAGTGGCAAAGGTTATCCCCGTTCTGTGCAGATCTGATTAGTTGCAAGATAAAATTCCAAAGGCACTATACCAATACCCTCCTGTTCCAGTATAAAGACGTTAAATATGCAATAAACTTACCATTAGAGGCGAAAGCTGCATTAACCAAATGCTTTGGCAAATCTGCAGCTTCTTAAACTCCCTGGTGAAAGTCTATTCCTCCTAGTGATGGGTCTTTTCCCTGATTTTCTTTCTTTTTACTACCTCTCACAGTTGAATTGCTGTAATCTCATCTATATTTTGTTTCCGAGAAACCGGAAATGCTTAACTTATCTGAGTGTATAGCGAGGGAACGAAAAGTGTGGTTTTGGTTGTCCAGTGGGTGACACTTTATGTTACAACCTCCTTTTCGGTCAAAGTGCACCCTATCAACATGTAATCACCACATAGAATGGGGAATTGAGAACTTGGTGAAACAACAACATCGCAAGGAAGTATCAAGGCATAAGTGAGTTTGAAATGGTTCACTAATACCAACTAAATCTTGACTACAAAAGTGGCACACGGATTTCCTATTTTAGCCTTTAGATTGCATAAATCTTCATAGGGGATGCCAGCCGCAGCGACACTGTTATTGATTATTTTAGTCCTGTATGAGTCTTCATCGGATCTTACAGCTTATGCTTATTTTTCTTGGCAATCTCATGTAATACTTGGGATATTGGCAAGGGTTATGGAAGGCCAGTGAGCCGAGATACTGATTTATGGTTCAGCTGAAATGTATCTGAACAAAGAATGCTAGAATAAGGGTAATGAAGCCTGGACACTTAGCACTTATGTGTATTGACTTTTTGTGTGTAACTCTGCCACAGAATATTTGCTATAGCTTTATTTTATAGCATAGATTATAGATTTTTCGTTAGTTAAATTCAATCTTACAAAGTTATAATTGGCAGTATAGGCTCCTGTCCCAGACCTTGCATACTGTTCATTTAAAAAATGTTGAGCTATTGTCTGTGGATATCACTTCTTGTTGTGCACTTCAGAAATGGAAATATTCAAATAGGAGAACCTGTACTGGGTTGTGTTAATCATTATAACTGTTCCTGTACTTACAGGTAAAGCTATTAAATGCTGGTATATATCACACAGGTTTCTAACATGAAGATATGGACTCTTAATAGCTTGCGGCTATGTAAATTAATATTATTCTTTCTTTTTTCCTATACATCTTTGCTTGATTTACTCCCAGGAAAGTAGCAATCACTAATCAACCTACTTTCTAAACTCCTTCTCTAGGTGGAACATTAGATGTTCAACTTGGGGAAGACTAGCTTTAGCTCTGCAACATTTAGTGATGTAAACTTAATTTATACTGACATTAAATTTGACAAGCTGGTACCTGTTACTAGTGTTTGAACCTTTCTGATAGATTAAAAGGATGTTTATTTTAAGTCAATTTCACCTACACAAAATTATTCATCCAAACACTATTATAAATGTTTCAACTTCATAAGGGCACTAAAGTTAATTTGGAGACCAGTGGTATGTGGTGTTAGATAAGGGATGTCACATTTTGGGGTAGATGTTGCAGTGTATATAAGAATGCGTGAGTTTGAACAGTTAAGCTTAAGGTTTTATATAGGTTATATGCCCAAACTTTCAAAAAATACTCTGTTTTTCAGCTTTCTTGTAACCTACCATTATTCATCTCTTCCAGTTAAGGTGACTAAGTGGATAGGCACAGGTTTAGGTCTGGAAGAGTCTAGTGCTGCTATTATAAGACATATTGTTAAAGTTACAGTGAGGGGAGAATGTGGGCGACAGATTACACCACCAACATATTTATCTCAAATACTGCTAACAATTGATCCATCTTATAAGTCTTAGTATGTGAATATTAAATTCATGGAATGTGAGAGGATTGCAAGATAAAAATAAGAAAAAAATATTACTGCATCTAATATTTGAAGCGGAGGCAAATGTCTATTTTCATACAAGAAACACAAATGCTGAAGGATGAGTGGGATAAGGATTTAAACAAGAAGTGGATAAAAACTATTATTGCATGCGAAGATAGTACCAACTCCAAAGGAGTTGCCATTATAATCAAAAAATCATTCCAAGACCCTATCATAGAGTTTTAATTCAGATACAAATGGCAGATGGTCGTACATTACAACAGCCAACCCCAACTTGTCAGGAGCATCCTTATTTATAAACGTTTATGGTCCATGCTCAAAACAGCAGGACTTCATCTTGAAAATTCATAATTTGCTTTGTAAATTCCTAGGTCACTATCACATAATAGGGGGGGGGAGTGGAATGCAGTCACAGATCCTTTGGTAGATCATTGTAGTAAAACAAACTCTTATAATTTTCAAGCTTCAATAGCCCTGACCAAACTTATTTCAGACTTTTATCTCCTTGATCCTATATCCTTTGGGGAGGACTTAGAATAATAGGTGTAATGGTTATTTTTCTTTAAGTGCCACAAATCCTGGTCCAGGCTTGATTCCTTTTTAATTTCTGAGACGTTGTCAAGAGGGGAAATAAAATACCACACCGAACAAAGGTTTTTATCAGACCATTCAATGATTAAGCTTAAAATCAAATGGACAACTAAAGCATTAAACAAATTTAATACAAGTAACTGATCCCTTAATAATAACTTGCTTCTTAAAATGGAAGTGATTAGAGAAATATCAGACACACTAACAGAGCTAGACAATATCTTAACATCTGCAGACATTCCATATGATGTCCAATGGGCAGCTTGTAAGGCAACACTTAGAGGCATCTTAATTAGCAAAGCCTCTTATTTTACGAAAATGGAGAAAGAAAAAGAAAAGTTTAATTCTTGAACTCAAGAATCTTGAGAAGAAACGCCTGATAACGCACTGTCCTGATGTTGAAAATCAGATAAATAAAATACAGAAAGAATTATTTGAATTACATAAACAATATTTAACCCTTCAAGAACAAAAATTCATAGCTAGGTATTCAGAATGGGCACAAACACCATCTAGAACTCTTGCAAGAATAATAGGAAACAAGAAGTGTCAAGGATTACCTTGCTACAATATCAAGATAAAATGTTTAAAGACGACCAACAAATAATAGGGATATTTAAACAAATCTACACAGAAATCTATGGCATGAAGGATTACCAGACTCCTATCTCTGTAATTGAAGGCTTCTTAGGTAATCTCAAGTTTCCTACGATAATTAATATCCAAGCAAATCTTCTGATAGCCCCCTTTGAACAAAAGAAAATAGCTGAGGTCATTAAAAAGTTAAAAATAGGCAAAGCACTAGGTCCAGATGAATTCACAGCAGATTTCTATAAGAAATTTAACCAGAAATTATCATCTAGTCTTCTGAAGGTATTTAACTCTATTAGAAGGTGTGGTATAACAGATTTATATATAAACAATTCAAAAACAATTTTCATCCCCCAAAACAGCGTGGATAAAAGTAATCCTCACAATTATAGACCGATATCCCTAATCAATGTTGACATTAAAATACTTGCAACATTACTAGCAGAAAGACTCAAGAAAGTTATGCCCTCAGTTATATCTTTGGACCAATCTGGAGTCATGTTCAATAGACATGCATGGGATAATACATTAACTTTGGACTCCATGATCCAACGTCTTAAAAAATATAGGAATCCTAAATATGCACTAGTACTCGATGCATGTAAGGCATTCAATACAGTTAATTGGACTTTTCTATTCTCATCACTTTCATATTTTAACTTTCCTAAAGACTTTATCAGCTTAATAAAAACCCTATATAATAATTATCACACGTCTCTATATTAATAGAATTTTATCCAGTCCCATTAAGATAAGTGGTACGAGACAGGGCTGCCCACTTTCCCCGCTTCTCTTTAATCTTTACATTGACCCACTGTTTTTCCATATCACACAAAGAACATTCCATTCAATTCCTAGAGTCTTAAATTGTAATGTGATGTTGTCTGTATTTGTGGGCTATCTCAACATTTACTTTGAATGCCCAAATACAGATCTTGAGAAAATTCTTAAGTCAATAAATGAATACTTGAAAGCCTCAAATTATCAAGTTAACCAAAATAAATCTCATATTTTTCCTATTAACCCCTTAAAACACATGAAAAATTACTTCCCAGACTCCCCCTTTGAAATAGTTTACTCTACTAAATACTTAGGGATATCTTATGACCATAACTATCCTTCCATGCTACAAAACAATGTGAATAAATTATGGACCCACATAGGTGGAGACAACTGAAATTATCCATGTTATCCAAAGCTGCAATCATCAGAATGAATATTTTACCCAAATTACTTTATTACTTTAATTCATCACGCTCAACCATTCCAAACTCTTTTTTTCAAAAAATGAATAAGGAACTTGCTAAATTTATCTGGTACCCTAAATCTGTCAGAATTTCCTATTTGAAACAAACGTCCGAAAGAATAAGGAGGCCTGAATTTACCTGACTTTCAGTTATATCATAAAATTATATCTGCAATTAGACTGGTAACAATCTCAAACCTCCCAACTGACAGTAAACATTGGTCCCCAAAGTGGGTTAGGATCTGGCATCAACATTTGACAACAAATAAGGTACACCCCACAAAGCTATTCTCTTCATATCACCAATAAATATCAGAAATATTAAAATTAATAGTATTATAAAACAGAAAATTAAGAGCTTCCAAGAGTTGATAAAGACCTTAAACTTAGAGAACACCCTACCACTGCTTCAGCTGATCCATTTAAACCCAAATATAAAAATAAATAAAACAATGAACCTAACAGATTTTCCTTCAAAAAATGCACTGTATGGGATTTTTACAAACATAAAGAAAAATATTTACAAGAATTGTGTAAGGTAATAAATGCCAACAAAAAGTACTTTATCATTCTAAGACAGATCAGGGAGACAATTGCACCAATAATGAATGGCACACCCATTGATATATCAGGTGTAAATAGATTGCTAGATATACTTGGAAGTGTTATCGAACAAGGAAAAAGCACTTTCCAAAACATATAAACTTATAAGTGCTATCAAATATGATAATTCTTTACTCTATGCAAACTACTGGGACTCTAGGGGTAGTACCTTAACAAATTATAAGAAACTGAAGGCAATCAATCTTACTATTAATCTCTCTCCAATTAAAAAAATGATCTACACACAATTAATGAATAATAATAATGCGTACTTCACCCCTATGATTTTGAACAAGTTTGACCCCAAAATGTCTCCTCCATGTTCATGTTGTTCATTCCCCCCAAGCAGAACTTTTGCATATTTTATGGTTTTGTAAATACTCACAGAACATATGGGGATCTCTCAAGGTACAGCTAGATAAGATGGGTTACCATAAATCAACACTATCTTGGGAGGTGGCCATTCTTCACATTATAGATGCTAAACTTTCCCAAATAGAACTACATATATTAATTATCATCTGTTCACTAATTAAACTTTATATAACCAAAAATTTGTTAGATTGCACTAAACTTACTTGGAGTGGTTTTAGAAGTATGGCCACAACATATACATCCTCTCAGAAACTAGTTATAACAAACCCAAAGAAATGACTCTATTACCAGAAACTCCATATGTCACTATTTGAACTTTTCTTAGATACTTGACAATGAGATAAGTCATATTGCTGAATCATACTTTATGCTAATTAGATTAGAGAAATGCCCTATGTGTCCCAACCCGTGCTATAGTCACAAATGTTTGCTTCTCATTTTACTATGGACATAGACTTAACACACTAGTTCTTCTTTCCCTCTTTCTTTTTATTCTTTTTCTAATCATATTTAAGTAGCACTGATGTAGATAGTATACATAGTTCTTTTTCTGTCTTCAGGGAATGGTGTTAATAGGTAAGTACTATGCTATCTGCCCAAGGGCATTTATAAGCCTAGCCAGAGTGTGTTGGCTTTCGCCACCCCCTTAGATTAGTTCCCTGTGCCTCTGACCAGTAGAGCCATTAGTTCCCTGCGCCTCTGTCCAGCAGAGCCACTGCAGTGATGCCACCCCCTTAGATTCGTTCCTTGTGCCTCTGACCAGTAGAGCCATTAGTTCCCTGTGCCTCTGTCCAGCAGAGCCACTGCAGTGATCCCCGGGGTAAATTTTCCGTTTCCCATCCACCTGTCAAGGTTTCTCTTGAAAAGTGCTAGTGAGGGGCTCTGCCTGATGTATACTGGAATCTTGTTCCAAAGAATGGGGGAGTCTCTGCGTCAGGAATCTATCCCTCCAGCATGTCCTATTTATCGATGTGGTAAGGTTTATATCCCTAGAGCGTGTTGCTTTCAGGGATTTTTTTTTTTTTTAGGTGGAGCATGTCCATCAATTCTGGGTTGGACATGGCCTTGTATGTCAAGCAGAGATCACCTCTGAGTAAGCAGTATGCAACAGAGTACAGCTGGAGTTTCTTTAGTCGGGCTGCATAGGTCATCTGTTTGAGGCCAGTAATCCTCTTGCTGAGGTACTTTTGTGGTCTTTCCAGCTGTTGCAGGTGTCTTGTCAGGTACATCCCAAATGGGGCGTTGTATTCTATAATGGGTCTAATAAGTGATGAGTAGAGAGGCACAATGACCTCCTTTGTTCTGGATGTGAACCCTTGTGAGATTAGGTGGGCCACGTAGAAGGTTTTTCTAACCACATTGGCAATATGATTATCAAAGGAGAGATTGCTATCTACTTGGGTCCCCAGATCTCATATTACTTTTTCTGTATTTAGGGGATTACCACCTATGTAGTAGTTCGCGGGTACTTCGTTTTTTCCAAAGGGAATGACTATGCACTTTTTGGCATTCAGCTTGAGGCCATGATTTTGACACCAGGTATCCGTCTCAGTAAGACCCTTCTGGAGGATGTCTGTATCAGCCTGAGAATCAATTATGGCCCCTAGTTTGCAGTCGTCTGCGAACTTGGTCAGCCAAAGTCCTCATGTGCTTGTCTGTACCTCTGAAAAGTATATACCGAAGAGGAGGGGTCCTAGGACTGAGCCCTGGGGGAAGCCACTTGTAACCGGTTTAGAGTCGGACCTAGAGTCTGCAACTCTCACCATGTGGATTCTGTCCATGAGCCAATTTGCAACCCATCTCGTGACATAGGGGTTAATGTTCAGGTTGGTGAGTATGTCTATAATACCAGAATGGGGAATGGTGTTGAAAGCCTTTGCGTGGTCTAGGTAAGCCTGTGTGGATCTACTTACCCTCATTTAATGGCTTGGTAACTGTCTCAAAGAAGCCCACCAGGTTTAGGAGGCATGATCTTCCCTTAAATTCAAACTGGGTGGGGTCCAAGGTTTGGAGGTTCCCAATGTCTCTGTTAATGAGTTCCATGATGATGCACTCCATAGCCTTGCAGACCAGGCCAGTCAGGCTTATAGGGCGATAGTTCCCGGGGTCCGTTGTGGTGCCACCTTTGTGGAGTGGGATAACTGTTGCTGTGCGCCACTCTGTGGGTACGTAGCCTGTACAGAGGCGGAGTTTGAACAGTGTGTTTAGGTGAGGGGTTAGTTTGTTTTGGAGCTCTTGTAAGACACAGCCTGGGACACCGTCCGGTCCCACTGAGGCTGTGTTTTTGGCTTTGGATAGGGATGTTTTAACCTGTGTGTCGGTGACTGCCGGGGCCTTACATTCTTCTGGTATGGTTATGGGTCCTTTATGGAGTGAGAGGGGTGTGAAGTTTGCACTGAACCTGTCTGCCAAAATGTTGGCAATATCAGTCGGTTCAATGATTTTTTGTGCCATTCTGCACCAACTCAGAGCAGATCTGAGAGTTTCCCCTTAGGTTCTTGACATAGCTAAAGAACGCTTTGTGGTTATCTTTGGAGTCCTTGGCAATTTTTCTTTCGAAGCTAGCCTTGGATGATTTAATGAGGGATCGTAGTTTCTTGCCGATACTGATCAGGGATGTCTTTCCTTCTAGGGATTTTGCTCTTATCTGTACTAGTTTCCTCCTTCTATTGTAGAGCCTGTTTATAGCAGGGGTCCACCAGACTGGTTTCCTTTTCTTGGAGGAGTGAGTCTTGGTTTTACTTGGGATAGCACAATCCATGCATTCCTGCAGATGATCGTAGAATGTCTCTGTATAGGTTTCAGCAGCTTGGACAGCACTGTCCATTGGCATGGGGGCTGTGAACCTTTCCACCTTGGTCTTAAGCAATGTGAAGTTTGCTTTTGAAACATTTTTCACGGTGGTTTCCTTGATTGGGGTTGAGGGTGGAATGTGAATATCCAGAGTGATTAATCTATGGTCTGATCTAACCAGCGAGGGGTTGACGACAGGTGTGAAACACCGGTCACCCAAGTTGGCGATGATCAGGTCCAATATGTTGTTCCCTTAATGTTTTTTTTATTTCTATGTTAAATCTCTGTGTGTGTGCGACCAGTATTGTATCCTACTTCTGCATATGTTTAACCTGGCTGTACTTGATGCACAAAGACAATAAAAATTGCAATTAAAAAAAGAAAAAAAGTAGTTGTGCATGCAAACTGAGTATTCAAGATAGTTTTATGCAATCGTGGCCAAGAAGTTCTCTATGTGGCAGTATTGCATTTCATGGTGTCACAATGAAACCTATTGAGATTTTCTCAAACTTGCTCTTTTACATAGGTTCATAGGTTTATACTAGGCTAACAACTACCAGGGTCTTTACAAGCTTAGCTGTTCAAGCCAACCCAGTTTTATCCATAAGTTCATTGGAGTTCTTTGGATGCCTATATGGTGGGGTATGTTTTTTTGCTATGTTGGTATTTTTTTTTTTTTTTTCATTTTGATATTGTCTAAAAAAAGCTCTAAGGAAACGGATAAAGTTTTTGCCAATATCTGAAAGCCCATGTGGGGCAGATGCAGACCATCCTTAGCAAAGCAATGTGGTCTGTTAACCATGTCCTCCCATGCTGATAGATACTGGATTCCCCTGTAGTGACACCAGAAAATAAGCCACTTATTAAAATTAATTATACATGTGAAGACTACCAGCTTAGCTAGACAGAGTTTTGTAGATAATGCGATGTACTGTAAATATGAATATAATCCACATGCTTGTCCTCTTAAATGTAAGAAAACTGTGTTAAATGTTGAACTTCAAAAATGTAACCACAGTGCACTCTGCTAGAAGAAAGCTTATAAGTCAAGCATTGTATGACTGTTTGACCTCAAAGCTCAGAGAGATAGTGTCTGGACAGAGGAATTTCTATTGTTTTGTGACCAGAGTGAATTGCTAGATATTTCATATATAATGTCTTTTATTGCTGTAGTTTCCTGGCCAGGTGCAAGATCAAAGAAATGTTAAAACTCTGTTTCTGTTAGCCTGCGAACCAGAAAAGAATGATGTAATGTAAAATGAGTCAGCAGTGATGTATTATTTTTAAGACTTTCTCAGAGAGAGAAAGAATCAGAGCATTTTGCATTTGCCTTCAGAACTGACCACACACCAATGCTTGCTTCGCTCTGTCTGTATGTAAGCAGGATCTTAAACTTTAGTGTTTCTCTTAAGAAATAGAAAATACTAAGTTTAGACTAGCTGTTTTCTATATTTGTCAGATTATTCTACAGTATTATTTTAAGCATTTTCCTGTGATTTCTGAACTCTTGACTAGCACTGTGTTGAATTGAGAAGATTTGTCTTGTGTTTTTATTATTTATTATTAAATATTTTTAAACTGTTAAACTGTGGCTGTTTTGTGTAAAAATAATTTAAGCTCTAGAGTACATTGCATGTATATAGTGATGCTGTACAAAGCCACTCCAAATAAGCCTTGCTGTTCATCACACCTACTAACTGGATAATAATACTGCACAGTAATAACTGGACATCCTTTGGTAAGGAGGCCTTATTGGTAGCTGCTACATAGTGGTTGGTGGCAGCTGGTACTTCCTTATAGACTGGCAGGAAGGGGGCACTGCTGGAGAACCTGTGCCAGCCTTCCCCAAGACGGTCTGTGTGTTTGTATATAAATCAAATCTTAAAGTGTGTGTGTGTCAGCTACTTGGGCAGGGACACAAAGCACTGCTTGGACAGAGAGGGTGCTGGAGGTTTTAGCTTGACCACTAGGCTGAGATCTGGACCCTATAGCTGTGCCAGTGGGGAGTCTAATTGGGGATCTGAAGAGAAAGGGAGAAACCAGCCCCAGACTGACTGCGATCTGTGTGTGCTGTTAAGGGAAATTGGACTTTACTGTGTATTTGTTATTCTTCCCAATGTGGATGCCCCTCACTGGTGTTAGTGGTGAGGATTGAGGCTCCTTGATTACTGGGTCAGTGCATGGGCATTACAATATATTTATAATGTGGCACTATCATTGACGAAGTTAAAATCCTGCTCACTACACAGCATGTACTTGTATGTGATACATATTCAGGGAGACCCATAATGTCTCTTTTCATATAGTCAAGTGAGGTATGTCTCAGGTCATTTACACCCACATGGGCTATGACAGAATCATATTGGTACCTATGATGTAGTGACTTGAGTAGATGTGTGATATTGCGGATACTTGCTACATTATCTCAGAATGCCCACATCTACCAAGCTGGCCACAGTGACATTAGGAATTTGCAAATCCATGTTGGCATGACCTGGATTACAGTTGGGCTATTATGGTTTACGGACTTGGTTCTATAGGGGACACTTGAGTGGTGTCTAGGGTTAAGGCTAGATGTTAGATGGTGCTATGATCTGATATCAGTACTGTATGATGCACTAACGAGCTGCCCTAAATTCAGCTCCATACAAAGCCTGTGTTACAGGTTATAACGTCCTAAGTAGTAGCTTTACAGGTATATTGTACAGGCTACTATTAACCACCATTGCCCAGGTCTGCGAAAAAGTGGCTGATTTACAGCAGACAGAAAAAAGCTGAAAATTAACTCCCATGCCCTCTGGCCAACAATCAACTAAACTTTAAGCTCCCTGGAGTGTTTCCCAACTCAGAAAGTTGAGGTAAACATCTTCTGCCACAAGATGGATGGTCCTAGAACTTCTTAATGTAAAAGCACAGCAAAGTAGTTCTCGTGCAAATTAACAACAAACAACTAAGTCCATAAAAAGCCCTCTGGCTGATGAAACAATCTTACTTTAAGCCTCCCTGTGCATTTCCCAGCTCGAACTGATCAGGTTACTTTACTAGTACCACTAGAATAACACTCCTAGTCCATGTAAAACACATACTTTGGTTAGACAAATGTGAAAAGGTACAAACTAGCTACAAGTTTTAACCCTCCTTGTGTGTTTCCCAACTCTGTCAGACAAGGATTTTATTTTTATTTATTTTACATTTATGTTGACCGGGCTAGTCTAACTGGATATATGTCCATTTTCAGTAGAGGCCCGAGGAGAAAAGCTCCGAAAAAAAAATATTATACATAGAGTCTACAAAGAAACAGTGGCAAAAAACACAATACAATTACAAAAGTATGAAACTGATTAGTAATATGTTTTAGCAAAATTTCTAAAGTTACAAATAGTAAAAAAAAAAAATCTTAGTTTTATCAAGTTGCATAAAAAATAAACAGAAAATATGTAATGTACATGAGTTTATGCAGCACAGTAAAAAGAGAAAAAGAAAAAAAATTAATTGATTCAAAGAAAAAAATATAGAGAATAGAGAAGTACCAGAAAAAACATGTTTTAGTGGATACGTATTTTGAGAAAGGAAGAAATAGTACCAGTCAGGAATGGAGCAGGGGCAGGTCCATTTGTTTTTAATGAAGATTTTCAATTGTTTTTTGAAAAGGTTAGTGGAAGTAAGGGATGCAATTTCTCTTAGAAGTTTGTTCCAAGTATTTCCAACAGCATTGGAGAACAGGCAGTCCCCAGATCTGTTGTTGGATTTTATGGTGGCTACTTGTAGTTTCTTAGCGGATCTCAAGGTTGGAAGATTTTTATAGGAGTTAAAAAGGTTACAGAGTATGGGAGTATTTGTAGGATGATGTAAAACCTTGTGGATAAAAATAAGTTGCTGGAAGAGAAGTTGATTTTGTACTTCTAACCATCCTAGAAGTTTAAGATTATGGCAATGGTGGGTACGGAAAGGGGCACTGGTGGCAAATCTGGCTATGTTATTGTAGGAGGTTGCTAGTTTATTCAGATTGCTTTTGGATAGGTTAGCGTAGATAGGGGAGGCATAGAGAAGGGTGGAAAGGAGGTGGGTTTGGGCAATAGAAATCTTAGCTGAGGCTGTGAGAAAGGGTTTGATTCTATAGAGGAATCCAAGTTTTCTGTTAACTGATTTAATAGTTGAGTTACTGTGTGTGTTAAAGTTGAGATTGTTATCTATTGTTACACCCAGGAGTTTAGTGGTGGTGTCGGGAGAAATTTCTGTGCCATTATTTGATATAAGTATAAAATTTATGGGGGGGACTTCTGTGTGGGTGTAAACAGAAATAATTTAGTTTTTTGGGGGGTTAAGGAGGAGACATCTTTGATGGAACCGGTTTTCTACTAAGGTAAAGACTGTTTGTGTACTGGTTTGTAGTTGTGCCAGGGAGGATGCTGTATATATCAAGGTCGAATCGTCGGCATACTGAATGCATGTAGTTTGGGGAAGGGAGGTTTTGAGATCATTAATGAAAATAGTGAAGAGGAGTGGTCCAAGAATTGATCCTTGTGGGACTCCAAGAGTGACAGGAAGCTGAGAAGATAAGTTGTTGTCCCACAGGACTGCTTGTTTTCTATTTTCCAGGTAGGATTGGAACCATTGTATTAATTGAGAATCAAGAGAAAGTGATTTAAGTAAACCTATCAATAGTTGGTGGTTAACCATATCAAAGGCCTTTGAGAGGTCTATGAAAAGTGCAGAAGACAGCAGGTTAGAATTCCTATTTTTATTAATGCAGTCTGTGAAGGATAGAAGATCAGTTGTGGTACTATGGTGTGGCCTGAAACTGTGTTGGCAGTCCACTAATAGGTTATTTTGGAGGAGATGATGCAGTAGTTAATGGTGGATATAGCTCTCCATAATTTTTGCTAGGGGAGAGAGAAGGGCTATGAGGTGGAAGTTTGCTAATTCATTTGAGGTACCTCCCTTATGCAAAGGGATGATATGAGAGACTTTCCAGTTGGATGGGACATAGGATTCAGAAATGGTTCTGTTTATTAAGATAGAAATAGGGTAGGCAAGTACACCTGCAGCAATTTGCAGGTATTCGGCTGGGAGGAGGTCAGCTGATGCTGTACATGGTTTAAGTTTTAGAGGCAGGGAGTGTTTGAGAAATGTTGGAACAGGCTGGAGGTTGAGTGTTTGGGGCAAGGTGGTTAGTGAGGGTAATTTGGTGGTAATCGCAGGTGGCAAGGTATTTGCTAGTGATTGGACTGTTTCAGAGAAAAATATATTAAAGGTGTCAGCAATTTGGTTGGGAGAGGTTTGACTTAAGTTAGAGGGGGGTAGGTGTTTTTGTCTGTCCTGGGTGGTGTAGTTTATTGATTCCTGACCAAAACATTTGTGGGTTTGCTGTTGGGTTTCTTGGAGTTTTAGGTAGTAATTTGTTTTGTTAAGGTATATAGATTTTTTGTGGTATTACGAAGTTGTCTAAATTTTACGTGGTCAATTGGGTTTTTAGTTTTTCTCCATTTAGACCAGAGTTTATTTCTTAGCCGAATGTTTAGCCTGGTATCCTTAGAGAGCCAGTGAGCTGGTTTGTTTTTGATTCTAACACTGCAAGTGGGAGAATGGTGATCTAAGATTTGCAAAAATGTTTTGTTAAAGAATGAAACGGCTTCGTCTAGAGGTAGGTATTTTAGGGGAGACCAATTACAAGCTTTGAGCTCAGCTTGGAAGTTAACTGGGTTGAGATTTTTCTTGTTTCTGGTAGTTCTAAAAGCTATTTGATTGTGAATGTGGGCCTTTTGCTTAGAAATGAAACTAAGAGAATGGTCACTTATATCGTCTGGGAGTATACCTGTTTTATAAGCAAGGGGGTTACTATTTACTAGTATCCAATCTAAGGTGGTTTGTTTCCAATCTAAGGTGGTTTGTTTCTTCCTAGGTTTATGAGTTCTGGTAGGGAAGTAATGGTTTGATGGAAGCCAAAGAGATTTATATGAGTAGTAGGGTTGGCAGAGGTACAGCCATTCCAGTCAATATTAAAGTCTCCAAGGATTATGGTTTCTTGAGGTAGGGACCTGGAAAGCCATCTAAGGGTATTTTCAAGAGTGCTAATGTCATTTTCTGGAGGAATATATGAGCAAAGAATGTATAAATCTTTATTTGAATTAATTTGGAACTTAGAGGTAAGAATTTCAGCATAATTAGGTGATGGTGGATGTATATCTAGTGATGTGACCTTCAATTCAGATTTGAACAGTATTGCAACCCCACCACCCTTTTTATTAAGACGGTCAAGTCTGAGAATGTTATAACCTGGTGGGATAATGTCATTGTCTTTAGCTGAGGGTTTAAGCCAAGTTTCAGTAAGGCATAAGATGTCAAAGGAATAGGTGTGTAATAGGGCATGTAGCTGGGCAATTTTATTGTTTACACTACGTATGTTGAGGTGACCTATTAGTAGAGAGTTTGGGGTTTTGGGAGGATGAGAGGAGTGGTAGTATTGGTTGATGAAGTTTTATGGGAGGTAAGGTTAGGACCAGGGTTTGGGTGGATGTCACCATGTAGCAGTAGAGAATTATGAGGATCAAATGATAGTTTTATAAGTTTACTGAGAGACCGGTCTGCTTTTCTCATCTGGGGATATTTAATATGGGTTAGCCTATGAAACTGTGGAAGATGGTTGGATGAAGAGGATGTTATGTTACTATGTGTTAGAGAGGTTATTGGAGAGAGAGAGTTTGTTTGTCTTAGGGGGTGTTGAAAAATAGCAAATGTTAGGGATTCATAGTGAGTTAGGCTATGATATATCAGTAGAGAGGTAATCCCAATAGATAAGAGAAGAAAGTTTAGGTGTGTTGGCCAGGAGTGACTATACATAGTGGGGGGTATGGGGTGGGTAGAGAGCTATTTGGAAGAAAAGTTAGTGACCTGCTGAGTGGTGGAGCTGTTTGAGGGAATATCAGGTGTTGAGCAGTTTAGGGTTAGCAAGAAGGAGCCACACTTGTTAATCGATAAATAGCAAATGGAGTGGGCTAATTGGTTGAGGAGGGTTGGGGGTGTGGCAATGGAAGTATAAAGTCAGGTGCAGTGGGGGTGGATGAGATTTGGGGGTAGGGTAGGGGAGCGGAGTGAGCCCGCAGGATGACTGGAGCGGGTAGAACCAAATGAAGGACAAGCCACAAGTGAACAAGAAACAATATGTAGCTATAGAGGATTTCTGCTACCAGGTAAGTGCTACTGTAGATTGTTAGTGTAGACAGCAGTTACTAACAGTACTATGGTCATGGGTAAAAGATATAAAGGGTGAGTTAGGAGAGGATAGGGTTAGAAGCTGGGTAGGACAGCTTGAAACAGAAAGGTTTAACACAATTTATTTTAAAATTACAAAGTATTCCTCTTGTCCTCGTATAGGGTGCCACGTAGTGGATACCTTCCTACTCCCACTAGAATTACAAAACCAGTTTTCTTAATGTAAAATCACATTTTAGTTAGTGTAAAGGCATGAGAAACAAATCAAATAACTACCTAGAAATATTCCTCCCTTTTACCCATCGCATGTGTTTTCCAACTCAGACGGACCAAGCTACCTTTGTATTCCCACTACAATAGCAGTCCCAGACTTCTTAATGTAAAAACATGCTTCAGTTAGCCAAAAGTGAAATGGTAACAGAAACAAGTCTAACATCTAGCTACAAGTAATTACAAGGCAGATAAGCTAGCAATGAGAAATGCACAAAGTAAGGCAATCTCAAAGTACACTAACAGTATAAGGACGTCTTCCCAGTTTCTTCTGTCATTAACAAGTAAGCTGGACAGAGAAAACAAGACTGGAAGGAGCTTCTAGGGCCAGATATGCAGCAGGAGCAGACAGATAAAAATCTCCAAGAATAAAAGTACAACCGAAATAGGATTGATGTGGAAAACATTCAGAAGACAGCTAGTAAAAATGCAACAACACAATGGCCCAGCACAGAAACCAAAAAGCAATGCAGACTATAAAATGTTTAAACTGTAATAGCTTTAACTTGCGGCAAAAACAAACACAATACACAAAATTGATTTAAAGGGAAATACATGTGCAATATTTTAAATTAAGTTTTAATGACTTCCCTGGATGTAAACTGCAGTCCAAATGCTTGGTTTTCAAGCTTCCAAGTTGCCAGATGTCCCAAGACTAAGATAGCTGAATGCTTGTGTAATGTAAAATACCAGGAGGTCTGTGTTAATTACAATAAGCTCCAGTTACAACTCACACAAGTGGCCAAAACTGACATTTTGTTTTAAGTTTAAAAAGCGACTACAACACAAAATTAGATGAGCAATGCTTATACTCTTAACAGCCAAGAAAAATAACAATGGATACTGTTTGAAAAGCGAGTAACACAGAATCCGATGCACATGCACTGAAAAAAGCAGCTACTGCTGTTGAAAGACTATTTAGCATTTGCAGTTGTGTATAACCAGTTGTTTATTTTTATTTGCAACCATGCTCAAGTTGGCCCCATCCTAGCATAGCTTAACTCCATTTCAGTTAGCTCTAGCCATTCAGTTGCTGCCAGTAGCCCCACCTTGCCTTGAAATCACCAGTCACCCTGGTGTGAAGTCATTATATAGTACAAAACACGTCTCAAATTAATTACTCAGTTATTTATATGATGGCCTGAGGATCACATCTCCAGTCTTTAGAATAGTGTTAATTGTAAATATGGCAGAATAAACACATTCAAGGTTGTAGTACCTTACAGTATTTCTCCTACTGTGAGGCACAGTAATCTTTATTGGGAGACTGCAGTAAGACAAAGACCCCTAGCAAAAAAGCACTAATACTGAAACAAAAAGTTTCAGAATTGACTATTTTGCCAACTGATTTTTTTTAGCAATTTTGAGGCACACACTATCAGGTCTCAAACTTGCGATGGGATGCCTATAGCAAGTTAGCCCATTCAAACATACTTAAAGTACCACAGATATATATATATATATATATACATATACACACACACATATACATACACACACATACACTAGAACCTCCATAGTTGACCACCTCCTTAAGTTGAGCTAATTTTCATAGACAGGACATGCACCAAATGTACTCAACAGAAGACCAACCTCTCTATATTGACCAACTCTGAAGTTGTATTGTGACCACTTGAACTGTGACACACAATATTAATTTACCCTCTATAATTTGACCAGTTGAGTCCACTCTACACCAAGGGGTAGAACGTGTGGGCTTTGCCCCTTAATTGTATTTTTTTCTTTAATACAAGTTCTTTTTTCATGTTTTATTATTACCATGTGTTGGATTAGGATTAATGTCCTATTGTTTATCATGTGTTGCTGAAAATGTTTTCAACGTAAAGGACTGGTTTGAATTGTAGGTAGATTCTACAATTACTGAAAAACTTTACAGTTAATTGAGACATGATGGCCCAAAGGAAAGAACTCAAAGAGCTGACACTGAAGGAAAAGGTTGATCATCTACATTTTCTAGAAAGCAGCAGCCAAAGAAAGATGACGGAACATTTTGGTGTTAGCAAGACTACAGTTAACATCCAAAAAGGTAAACATGAGTACATGGAGAGATATGGTAAGGAAAGTGGAGACCTACAGTGGAAAAGGAGGAAAACTTCCCACGATAAAGTCAATAAAGCTGCATTAAGCTGGTTCAAAGAAATGAGGGCAGTTAATGCCTGAATCTCCAGGCCAATGATCCAAGAAGTTGCTAAAAAAGTCATACAGGAATGTGGAGTGGCAGATTTCCAAGCATCAAGTGGTTGCCTTGAGAAATTTAAACTGCGACACGAGATCTCCCAGAAAGCTGTGTGTGGTGAAGCTAGTGAAGTTCCAGTAGAAGTTGTGGAAGAGTTTATCAAAAAGAGGGTTCAAAGAAGACAACTTTAACGCTGACGAGTGCAGACTCTCTTTCAAGATGATGCCTGACAGGAGCCTCATCATGAGGGGTGACAAATGTAAGAGCAGAAAACTTTTCAAAGAACATTTCACAGTTCTGCTTTGTGCTAGCTCCACCGTAGAGAAACTGAAGCCCTTGGAGACTGGTAAATCAGCAAAGGCACACGCATTCAAGAATCTGAAGTCCGAAGACCTCTTCATCACTTGGAAATCAAACAAATGCACATGGATGACTGGTGCCCTATTTGAGGAGTGGGTAAGGGGTATGGTATCAACTGAGAAAAGAAGAAGAAATGGTCTATTCTATTGACAGTAGACAAATGTCCTTGCCACCTGCAAGTGAATTATCTCACAAACGTGATACTGAAATTTCTGCCTCCAAACACGACCTCAAAAATCTAACCTCTTGACCAAGGCATCATCAAAACATTTAAAATGCACTACCAAGCCCAGCTCCTGCAGTAGGTCATTACTAAAACACAAACTTGTAGTCCACCCATGGAAGCAACTTCATCCGCTGCATCAATTAACACTCTGGATGCTGTCTTTTCGATCAGTTCTGCTTGAAATAAAGTTCAGCGAGAAATGATACAGAAGTGTTTCAAGAAAGTTGGATTTGTCATAGCCCAACAGCACAATGTGTTGGCTCCATCAGACAGTCCAACTCCCATGGCAGAATTTGAAGGAGTAGATTTTGAAGGTTTTGTTGCAATGGATGATGTGGTGGCAACCTGTAATGAACCTGACCCGGAAGCAATTTTCCAAGAGATATTGACCGAAGTACAGACAAGTGTAAAGTGCATGAAGCAGCTAATGAAGTGGAAGAAGCAAGTGAGGATGACACAGAAACTGCAAAGACTCCAAAAGAAGAGGATGTCAGGCATCTGACAATGCAGCTGATGTCATTTGCTGTGGAAAAATGCCCAGGTGTGCTGAGTGGTGTAGCCAGTATTGAGAGTGCTTTCTCCACTTACCTTTATAATAAGAATAAGAAATAGACCAAGACTGACTTTTTTTCAGAAAGAATGATTAAACCACAAGAAAAAAGCAAATGTATTGATTTTGTATGATACTTTATGTATGATTTTACTGTGTTTTGATTATGTATGATTCCGTATGATATTCTCTAATAAAAGGTGTACAAGAAAGTAAAGTACATGTACGTATCAGTAGAGTAGTTCTAGTTCCATATGTTGACCAGTTTGTTACAGTCCCTTGGGTGGTCAACTTACAAAGGTTCTACTATATGTATATGTATGTATGTATATATATATATATATATATATATATATATATATATATATATATATATATATATATATATATATATATATATATATATATATAGATATATATATATGTATATATGTGTGTGTATATATATATATATATATATATATATATATATATATATATATATATATATATATATATGTGTGTGTGTGAGAGTATTTATATATTATATATATTATATATATTATATATATATATATATATATATATATATATGTGTGTGTGTGTGTATATATATATATATATATATATATATATATATATATATATACACACACACACAGACATTTATATATATATCTATATATCTATATATATATATATATATATATATATATATATATATTATTTTGGTATGGAGCTTTAGAAGTTTGACAGCTATGGAAAGTGATCTATTGACTCTGCATATGGTGCACCACAATGAGATGATATGATGACAAAACAGAAACATTAAAGTTAAGATCTGCGAAGTCCCTGCTATTGTGTGCAGTGAGCTTCATCGGTAAGGGATAGCACTGCTGAATGCTTTATCCCCTGTTTTGTGTGATGTTTATATGAGGTTGTAAATCAGGTTAGTGTTTGTGTCATAGTGGTTAAAAAAGTCTGACATTATCAGCATCACTGTTTTTGACAATGGTATTTCTGTAGTACATTATGGATAAAGTAAGGTGTATGAACTTAAGCCTGGACTCAAGGTAGTCAACCTAGTTCTTTCAGGACTGTACAGTGTTATGTCAGCGTGGGTGAACTCGCATTTACTGTAGTTACTATGAAATAGGTTTAGTAAAGACTGTGAAACCAACTTGCGTGTTTGTTAGACTGAAACAGGTATTGTGGAAGGCAATGCAGGCGAACAGTAGTTGCTGTCTGCAGTTTGTCCTCCTGTGGCAGGTTTTATTTAAGTTGTACAGGCTCCAAGCATTTGTAAGCATAACAGGCTCCCTAGTTTGTAATCCACATTTGCACGTATATTATAACGGCAACAGCTGCTACTCTAGGTTACAGCACAGATATGATATATGGTCTAGATTACAGCATTGATATGATATATGGTCTAGGTTACAGCATTGATAAAATATATGGTCTAGGTTATAGCATTGATATGTTATATGGTCTAGGTTATAGCACAGATATGTTATATGGTACAGTCCATAGTTGGTGTTAAGGGTGAAGCTGAGTCTGTATGTTGTCTTAACAGGTAGTGTCAGCAAGATAAAAAAAAAAAAGATTTATGGTATTGATAATGTCAATTTTTTACAAATCATTTTCGATAGCATTAAGGCTAATAAGGAGAGATTTAAAAGGTAGAGAAGTGGCCACAGTTAGAATATTACTGTCAGTTTTGCAGTCTATGCAGAGCTGATGGCATACATCTGGCGAAGGCAGAAGAGACAAGCATGACTTCACTGAATGAAAGGACTGGACAGTGTGCAACCATGACGACAGATATATTACTGAATGCAAATGGCACTAGGATATTTACATCTAAAGGGAACTGCCAAACTAAGATGCTGGTATATATTGCTACCTGTACGGCCTGTCCCGCATATTACATTGGGAAGACCGAGAGGCATTTCAAACAAAGAATTTATTCCCATATTTACTGCATTAGAAGGCGAGACAACAAAAATGCTTTAGCCAGACATATTATTGACAAAGGGACTGAGCACACCTTTAAGTTTTCCATTATAGAGACTATAAAGAACAATCTAAGAGGGGGCAACATTAGGAATTACCTTGCCTATAGGGAATTGTATTGGCAGGTGTACACAGATGCCACTTTCCCACCAGCTTTAAATGATTATATGTCTATAAAAGCCCTATTGATGTTAAATGAAAGAAACTGATTTATACATTAGGTATTTGATGAATGTAGTAAGCAGCCCATTTTTTATACCTATGGTACTTAATTGAAACACAATATATATTTTTTTTTGAGGTTCATTGTTTAAACTGCCTTGACAGTTTTACACTATTATATTTAAATATATTTAAATGAAGTTTGTACAGTGCCTTAAATAATATTGGAATATGTTTAGATAAAAATTAGTCTAACTACAAGTAATAAGGCGAATGAAGTAGACCATTTGGGGTTTGTTTTTTAACATATTTTTAAGATGTTCATATCACTTTAACTTGAAATTTTTAAAATAGCGCTTTTTGGCGCCAATTTCAACTATATATGTTTGTAAATGATTAACTTTACTTGTTCTGAGGAAGCTCGCTTTGGTTGCGAGTGAAAGCGCTAAACCAGGATTATTGTACTACATTAAATTTGTGCTTTTTACTATCCGGTGGATTTATTTTGCTGACAGCTGCATTTTGTATTGACATCAGTTGCTGTGTGGAAGGAACTGTTTGGGGAGGTGTTTTTTCTTTTGTGCTTCAAGTTTGACCCAAACAGCTCAACGGTTTTTTCATGACGACAGATATGGAGATATAGGTTCTTCCATGATGAGTAAAAACGTTACAGAGGTCATATAGCATGAGCATAGAAATTCATAACAGACAGAACTGAAATGCTTGTAGGATTCCTTAAAAAAGAAAGGATTTTAAGAGAGTCACTAGGCCCTATAATATTTTCCATGAAAAGATACTGATATTAAGTCAGAATTCTAATTTAATTTGGGATGGCAGGCTGGGTAGCAGGTAAATGCAGAGCCAATTAAACCCTGTACCCACAATTTTTCTGCAATTTCCACAATTTTTGTCTATCTGCACACAACGCACTCTATTTTATAATTAATGATATAAAAATTACAGGGGCCGTTCATATATTCAAAAAAGTTAGGAAAAAAAGTTTACAGCAGTTTAAGAATTCTGCAGTATACGGTAAGGAAATCCATAGTAAGCCAGCTTGGCTATTTTATTCTAAGCTTGGTTTTATCATTAACTACATATTAAGAGCTCTTAAATCTCATAAAATGTAAGTTATAGAACACGGAGGACTGTTTAATGACAAAGAGAATTAAATAATATGTGCAAAAAGAGGTGAAATATTCACATTGACTTTGAGGAGGATACAACCAAGTTTGCTTTACAGTGGTTTACTTTGAAAGGATTTCAATTTAAATATATAAAGAAGTTTACATGGATTGTCCGTTTAAAACACTGAACATGCTGAAGGGAATTTATTTCATACATTTAAATGGTCAAACTACATGACCATAATACAGTGAGAAACAATTATTGACCCATTTATTAGTGACAATTTTGACAAAGGATATGCCCCTTATGACTGACTATATTTTTTCCTTTGGTCTCATTAACCATCTTTGTTGCATTTAAATGCTTTTATAATTAAACCTTACTGCTAAATAGAACAGTTCAGTAGCTGGTTTAAAACTAATTTTTCAGTAAAACCACATGCCAAGTATTGATTACCAGTGTTAATACTGACAAACAAGTGATAAGCACTCTTACGTGCAAGTCAAACAACCACAATTCAATAAAAAGGAATAAAAATTACCTAAAAAATACCAGTGTGACACTGCGTAAAGTGGATGCAAAGTTCCAGTACCACCCTACTTTGCAAGGCAAGTGCATGTTGTGTGAACTCTGAATTCCTTCCATGTGCATGTCTTTCCAACATTTGACAAGTGAACTATGGCAGCATTCCCAAAGTAAGTTATAGTTCATCTGTCAGCCATCAGGGATATGTGAGAGTAGAACATAAATTTCAACACAACTGCACAGTGCATCTCAGTTGTGAAGAAGCACTGGATGCCATACTGATTATAGCACTAGCTTACTGAAAGGTTCATTAAGATCTGCTCCACCCTCCTTTCCCCATTCTGTATCTTGTTGATCTCAGTATGAAGTGCATTAGACAGGCCGAACTCTAGAACGCATATTTTACTTTCATACATCCTCATTACAAGCAATATAATGCTTGAGCTTTTCTTGACAGGCATACTTGTCAAAAACATTGATTAGCTTAACTCAAGAAGCTAACACAAGCAGCTCTTACATTGGAGAAATCTTTCATTTAAATTGCAACAGCAATTATAACTTAAGTACATCTGCAGCTTGGCAATCACTGTGGCACAAGCACTAACTATGGCCCAGATGACTGAAGTTCAGTTAGTGCTTAGGACATCTGAGGTGCTAGGGCATGTGCACAGGGACACAAAGCAGCCAATGCTCCCCAAATCAGGCTGGGGAGCCGTCTGCAGAGTGCTTCCTAGAGGGTGGATGGTGCAACATGCTGATCTGCTTTACTTTCAGAAGTAAGCTTTAGTATGGTATGGTTTACCCACTGCAAGTCTAACACACAGGGAGTTGCTTGCATACATTGGGATGGAAAAAACTGGAAGGTGAGTAAAACACCATCATAGCAGCAATATTATGCAGACTAGGGATACTCCGATCCACCTGTCAGCCCCAACCGTAATCAGATTTGGTCTGAGAAAGGCCAGGAAGGGCGGGTAGACTTGCTAGGATTGCAAGGTACTTGATATTTGACCTATGAATAAGTGGGCTTCACAGAATTTAGTATAATAATGTATGAGATAACTAGACAGCTTGAGAAAACAATTATCTTTGTTTCACAGAGTTTATCTGGACAGCATCAGATTTATTACAAAAGGGTAACACACGAATAAGAGAGGACAGAAGTATAATTTTTGGGAAAAAAAATCACACTGTCCAATGTGATACAATAATGTTAATTCCCTTACCACGTTATAAGATGTTGTGGTTAAGTAGTGGTTCAGTTTAAATGGACTGTTGGTTTAGCACTGAAGATTACCATCCTGAGCTATTTATGAAATTTGTCCTGTAGTTTGGGTTTGATTTCCTCTATCTACACTTACCCTTTGTCAAACTGTGATCAACCTCTTCACTCATTCGCCTGAAGAGGCAATTAGCAAGTTTACTGGTGAACAAATAACCACTCAGCTTGATGGCTTGCCTCAACTCAATTTTCAAAGCAATTGGCAATGTGTTAATGCCCAACCCGTGGAGGAATAAATTATTCTCCAGACTAAGAAAGGGACTTGAGAATCAGAAGATCAAAGGCCCCAAATATATAAAAAAAGATAAAACCAAAAAAGTTCACCGATAAGGATTTCCTGTTAACTTTGTCAGTAACTTAGCACATTAATTTTTTGCAAAAAAAATCCTGCATAATACATTCTATATACTAAAAGCAGAAAAGGCAACTTAACTAGTAGGTGAACTGTTTGTCTAAGTGACATTCTGAATGCCAAGTCAATAATCTAAAATGGTGAATATATATGCATGTGGGTGTCATTCACTAAGCTGAATCTGCACTTCATCAACAGAGTGAATGGCTGGAGAAATATGTTTAAAGTTTACACTGTCAACTGCTGAAGATGTAAAAACAAGGAAAATCAAATGTGTGTAGGTTAGGGATTGTGGATATAAGTTATTCTAAACCTAACCCACAAACACTGCAGCACACACTCCTATCCCCTACTGCCAAACTTTTATACTATATCCAAACCTTTTGGCGTTATTGTTAAAAACTTTACACTACCTTCCACAATCGATTTTCCCCTGAGTGATATCTACTGTATTCAGTGATAACTGCACTTGACAAAGACTGCATTTCACTATTTTCACATACCTGAAAATGTCAGTAACAAGAATTAACCGACAGAGTGACACACACACACACACACACACACACACATATATATATATATATATAAAAGAGTATCTTACGAAACAGCAAACACTCGAGCTAACAGCGATATCAATCATTTTAGATTAAATCAACAAATACTGACCCCCCCCCCCCATTATTTTATGCAGGGGTAAGCCTCCTGCATCACCACACCAACTCCAAAACTGTACAACAGCACGGAAAGGGCTAATTCACAGATCCCACTGTACTGCAATTTCACAAAGAACAGCCATCAGACAACAAACAGAAAAAAACAACATTCACTCTTTTCAACGGTTGCTCTTACAAATTACACATGCATACACACACATGTATATATACCTATATACATACATATCTGTGTGTATATACAT
>NC_056750.1:305452157-305477157 GCF_019279795.1 Protopterus annectens
ACAGGAATCTATCTACATGAAGTCTGTTGCCTCCTCACTCAGATAATGCTATGAAATAATACATTTTGAATGTCTAGGAAGACTACTTCCAGAGATTAAATTTCATTGAAACAAGGACAAAGTGAGTCTTTCTTGTTCAAAATGTCCTACAGCTAAATAGTACCACCATCCTACCTCATCAACGTGGACATTTAGATGCTTCAGATCTTCCACAAGAAAGCATTCAGTGATGTGGTACAGAACTGCCTCCCACAAAGAACATCAACATTTGATAAATCCGTAATGTGTAGCTTTGCCACTGGCTTTTTATGACTGCGTTACTGATCACAACCAAATTATTACCACTAAAGAAATATTTTACGTTTAACTCACCTCAACAGTGAAGCTTAAGGGAAGCAAAGTATAATCACCATTATTTTTACAACATTGACAAATGACAGATATACCCATAGATTGAAGAGGTTCATAGTTAAGTATAGAGTAGCTGCCCTTGTGGGTATTTTGAGCCTACACAATTTCCCTTTTGTGCTTGAAATAACCTCTCCCATTTCGATTTACATAGGTCTTCTCCATGCCGTGGTAGATAATTATATATTACTCCTAATGAGAGCAACTAGGATCATACCATAGATAATTTGAGGGGACCCATGCAGGGGATAAAGCATTTAGGAACTGCCACTGTCCTTCAGTACTACAGGGGGCAGTCCTGGAGTAAATTTTCTGTTTCCCATCTATAGATGTAACGTGGGCTTGAATATGGACAGGGATGAAATTTGTTTTATGTGGAGGAATTTGTTCCTCAGCAGCAGTATGCTCTGTGAGATATACCCATCTCTAGAAACTATTTTGTTGATGTTGCTGAAGAGGTTTAGATCCCTAGACTCAGTACTTCTGATGCCATTTGACTTGCTGATGGGCAGTAAATCCATCAGCAATGGATCAGAGGATGTTTTGTATGTCAGCACTGGACACATCTTAGCGGTCTATAGGATATAGGACTAATGGGGCTGGAGTCAAAACCACTACCAACCAGTTATGAATGAATGGCCAAGCTGGCATCAGAGGCATAGTCTCTTGCATCACCCCATGGCACCCAACAGGCTAAAGTAAAATAAACTGCACACAAGTCTGATTTCATAATCAGATTGCAAAATGCAGCCTGTCCCAAACAGGATAAAGGAAATATGCACTGTTGTCCTAGGTATGGCTTCTAATATCCATAATCAATCTAAACTGCACACAGGCCATTAATAAAGCTGGGCCTTTGGCCTAACACAACATGCTGCTTCCTCAGTACTCTTTCATTGAATCACAGCACCTTCCAGTGCCCCTTATTCATGGTAACTGCTTTTCAGTTATTACCTTCACATACACACACACACACACACACACACACACACACACACACACACACACACAGCTGACAGAATTCTCCAATTTTCCACAGCTCTCTTTGTGGCATGGGAGTATTGCCACTATTCTAAAAAGAGGTAGAGATACAGACAAGTTAGCTACCAAACTACTTTTGATTTGGGTGAATATAAAGATGAATATTTCACTGGGCAGTAAGTTCAAGGGATCTAGCAAATTCAGAAGGTGGATCGTTGGGCTTTATCAGCCTACAATGTTTAATACCTGCTTGAATAAATAAAGAAAATTCCCAAGATCCTGAAGTGAATGAATAAACTTTACTTAAACAGTAATGGAAACTGTGGTAATGCATATTCTGATTAAATATACAGAGGACTGACAATGTGCACAAGGAATATCAAATCGTAGTCAGTTATACAGGACAAAATCTTAAGAAATCTGATCTACAACTATCTAAATACAGCAGCTCTCTCTTATTCAAGATATTTGCAAATGCAATAAAAATAGAAGGTAGAATACAAACATTCTACAGATGTGCACCACAGTCCATTAAGAACCAAGACAAAGGAAGGTTTAATTCCCTGCTTTCCCAAATATATATTCATTAAAGCTCAGCAATTTTACAGAATCCAGTGAAAATTTTGTGTCCTAAACGACACAATGATATCTGACATTTTTTTGCAAAGGCACTGGCTCTGCAATCCTCTGAACTAGAGACATAAATCTACATCAAGATTCACTGGAGAGAGACTTTCCTTACTCACGGCATCACAGCCAATTCAACAAGTTACCACTACAAGTCAATGTACAACTTTAGCCATCTTGATGATTGGATGGGTAGGCACAAATTCAAATCAGGTCTATCATGTATGGTCCTGCAGTTTGAAAGGTAAACACTACCAAATACTTTAAACAGGTGGCAAGAACTTTTTAGTGTGGCTACATAAGAGTATATACGGCTTGAAATCTCACGGTCTTCAAGACTGCCTGCCTAGTATTACACCCTGTGTTGTTTTCCTAAGAAAAACGTGTGCAATTACATTACATAAGACTGCATTGGTTTATTTTCCCAAGTAGACAAAAGTTCTATTTTAGATCCTGCATGCAATGAAACAGTTTCTCAGAAACAAGATCTTGATTACACCAGTTCTTTCCCCACACCCAAAAAACATCACACTAGAAGTAAACATCTTACATACGTATCTTAACTTTTTGTATAGTAATGACTTTTTTGAGTTCCTAGCTTCCTGAAGCAAGAAATTATGTTTTACATTTCAAGTGAAACTTTTATGAGCGTCTCTTCCTTTCATCTAATTCCCCACATTTGCAAAAAAAGGTATAAAAGTTACACTCATTTTCATTTACAAATGTTTCATCAGTTTGAAATAAAAGAGAAAGAGAGAACAAATACAGCACAATGGTTAATCAGTTTTCATTAGCCTGCCACCACACCTACCACAAACAAGGAAATGCCGATTACCCACATGGAATTCATCTAGTTTTAAGTTCAAAAGCCTCTAAAAATTTATACCAATTTATACATACTGGTAAAATTTCTACAATTTCCTCATTTTTTCACTGAACCAGTGTGTTGTAATATTGCTACATTTATATTTTCTTAACTATCTGTTGATTCCACATTTAACAAATGGTCTTAATCCTCTGCATTCTGGCAAATACTCATTTTCACTAGCTCACTATGTAAGAAGTGTTCCCTATGTTTAGTCAAAACATCCAAAAGTGAGTTACATTTTATTAATTTTTGTCTATTTTAAAAAGCATAACTTAAAAATGCATAAAAATAGCAAAAATAAATGTCTTTTTTCCTACTGGCAAGTCCCTGCATCTCCCATGTGGGTAGCTTGACTCCACATACTCTACTAACTTATGTAAACCAACTTACTGGACACAAAAAGTGAAGGCTCCACTACAGTGCATCACTGGCTTGCACACTAAGTGCTCGCGGTTTTGACAAACCACATACAGGAAAAAGAAGAAAAGCTGTTCAACAAACCTATCCTCAATGTATAGGTACACCATGTAAGAATAAGATTTCCTTATGTAAGCTACACGGTATAACTTTAATAACCTTAATCTCTCCTTGTATGTTAAGGTGTTATTCTTGTAACTTTTCTAACAACTGTCTTTGTTTACTGCTAGAAGATGACACCCTACATGTTGTCTAATGATATTTGTTAAAACAGAAATAACTTTTTCCTGTTGGACTTGATGCATCTGATAATATAGCCAGAAATATTTAAGCTGCAATGGGGTAAATTATTTACAAGGGTACCATATGTTAGATTTCTATGAAAAGTAATTTCTTTATGCCTTTTTTCACCTTTTAAACTACAGTTCATTTTCATTTATGTTTAATCTTTTTTTTCTTGTAATTCCAAATCCCTGGAGGAAAAACTAGTAGAATGGACTCATTTTCACTACTGTCATTGTTTATATTTGACATACATACACCTATATGAACTGTTTCATTGTTTCCCTCCATTGGGCCAACTATTCTCTCTCTCAGTTATTGATGATGAATCTTCTACACTACCTGTCTCCCCTTCATATGTAAATTATTTCGGTGAACAAATCCTTTATAAATTTTATAAGGAATGTTACCATGGCCACATATGTTTTCACTACATTTTTTACTGTATTTCTTTTTGCCCTCTAGTATATTAATAATCTCTAATCTATAACAATTTAAAAATAGTCCATCATGAAAGGTTTTATACTAGACTACATTAAACATAAATTGCAAACTCTAATAAAGATATTTAAGCAAATGACTGAATACATAAAGATTGAGTTCCTCTGTTTTAGTCAAAATATAACCAACCAAGAAAAGTCAGGCATTATATTACTCCAGTTTAATGTGAAGACAATGCCAGTTACCTAGCAGTGTTCATTTTAAAAGAGAAACCTAATAGGCAATTAAAATTCAACACCATATCAAAAACATTTATTTTAATATAATTTTATTTAGGATGCAGAAGTAGACTTACAAACATTTAAATCAGACCACTTATCTGCGCTAGTATTTACTTATGACAGAGTTAAATAGTGAAATGATCTAGCAATTAATACACCAACTGCCAGCTTAAATTAAACAACTCATTTGTTTTTGTGTTTATTATATCTTGCAGTGATCAGAAAACAAACGTTTAATAGCTTCAATCTTTCCAAGCTACACTTTCAGTCAAATCTTAACTACAAAAATACTTTGATACTTCAACTACCAAACAATGGTGCTGAAACAGTAGCTTTTTTAATGTATTATTTTATTTGTAAAATCAGTGTGAAGACATTATAATAAAGGTTGGACTGTTGTAGCATCTTACTAAATACTTACTAAAGCAGAGCTCTGCTAGCCTCCTTTTTTATCTATATTCTGGAGCTGCACAGTTCATTTACACTTTCCATTTTAAGAAATGGCCAACTACTCAAAGCAATTCAATATTAATGCATATTCAAAACAACTAAGATAACAAATGGGACTTGTACTTGAATTATTTTCACCAAAAGTAAAAAAAATATATATCCTGATTTAAGAATAATTATTGAGGTAAGTAATTAGTTGTTACTTGATCAGTGTTACACAGCACATGTATGCAGTTAGTACAGCAAAAGCACTTCCTGCATTCCAGCGAGTAAATTACCTTCTCATTGTGCTCTGCAACGTTTGGTTAGTAAAGGTCCAGTAACTGTAGTCTCACACATTACTGTATCAGCAGGGTGGCTCACTGTATTTAAACCTCTTCCCCCCACAAATCCAAAGCTTGGGTTCAAGCCTGATGTCCACTCTTTGCATGAAGTTTTTATGCCTTACCCCACCTGCATTCTGGAAACTCATTTTCCCATTTTCTAAAATGACTGCAGGCTGATTACTCTGATACAATTTGCGTTATATTAACACTTGTTCTTGAAGCCTGGGTTGTGGGTAAAAATAGCACATATGAGACCAGTTCACTTACCTTAAAATCTGCTAACTGGAGTTCAGGAAATACTTCTGCTGTGCAAATTGCATATTCTTTAATAAACTATTTTGTTACTCCTTTATTTACTTAGCTTATAACAAGAATTTAAAAAAAAGTTATCAGCCACAGTGTTGTCAAGCAGCCTGTAAAAAGAAAACTAAACTGCAATGTTCATATTCTTTACTATATCTCTGTGCAAACAACTGTCCAGATTTTAATCAATATATGTCTCACTGTTCTGAACAAGCCATGTACAGAAGTAAAGTAAAATAATGTAGTAATTGTAATTTTAAAATAACTATTATGTAACTTGAACAAAATAACAGTTATAAAATATGTCCATGACATAGAGTTACACAGTTAAGTAGCAACATTTTGTTGACAAAAGATTGGTCACTACTGGTACAGACCATTTTTAACAGGGACCTGAGGAGAAATATTCCAAGTAGATTCATGCAAGCAATACGTACAACAAAATTAAGGCTAATGTGTAACAAAGGATTAACTCCAGAAAAATTATATATGTGTGTATATAGATATATGTGTGTGTGTGTGTGTGTGTATGTATATATATATATATATATATATATATATATATATATATATATATATATGTATGTATATGTATATATATATATATATATATATATATATATATATATGTATGTATATGTATATATATATATATATATATATATATATATATATACACAGTGGCTATAAAAAGTTTATACACACCCGTTAAAATGCGAGGAATTTGTGATATAAAAAATGAGACCACAATAAATAATTTCAAAGCTTTTACCACCTTTAATGTGAAGTATAACCTGCACAATTCAATTGAAAAACAAACAAATCTGTTAGGAGAAAAAATATAAAAAATAAAAAACATACAATACACTGGCTGCATAAGTGTGCACACCCTTAAACTAATACTTTGTTGAAGCACCTTTTTATTTAATTACAGCATCCAGTCTTCTTGGGTACACACCTGCCATCAATTAAAGAGACTCTGATTAACCCCAAATAAAGTTCAGCTGTCCTAGTAGGATTTTCCTGACATTTACTCAGTTGTCTGCTACAGCAAAAGCCATAGTTCACAGAGAGCTTACAAAGCATCAAATGGATCTCATTGTTGAAAGGTATCAGTCAGAAGAAGGGTACAAAACAAATTTCCACAACAGTGGATATACCAAGGAACACAGTGAAGACAGTCATCAAAAATTGGAGAAAATATGGGACAACAGTGACGTTGCAAAGAACTGAACGTCTCTCCAAAATTGATGAAAAGACAAGATGAAAACTGGTCAAGGAGGCTGCCAAGAGACCCACAGTAAAACTGAAGGAGTTGCAGGAATTTCTGGCAAGTACTGGTTGTGTACTACATGTGACAACAATCTCCCGTATTCTCCATATGTCTGGACTATGGGGTAGGGTTGAAAGACGGAAGCCTTTTCTTATACAGAAAAACATCCAGGCCAGCTAAAATTTGCAAAACAATACATCAAGTCTCCCCAAACCATGTAAGAAAATGTGTTATGGTCTGATGAGACCAAGGTTGAACTTTCTCGGCACAATTCCAAAAGGGACATTTGGCATTAAAACAACACTTTGCATCACCAAAAGAACACTATTCCACAGTGAAGCATGGTGGTGGCAGGATCATGCTTTGGGGTTGCTTTCCTTCAGCTCGAACTGGGACTTTAATAAAGGTGGAGGGAATTATCAAAAGTTCCAAATACCAGTCACTTTTGGCCTAAAACCTTCAGGCATCTGCTAGAAAGCTGAAGATGAAGAGGAATTTAACCTTTCAACATGACAATGACCCCAAGCATATATCCAAGTCAACAAAAGAATGGCTTCACCATAAGAAAATTAAAGTTTTGGAGTGGTCCAGACATAAATCCAATAGAAAATCTGTGGGGTGACCTGAAAAAGGTTGTGCACAAGAGATGCCCTCACAATCTGACAGATTTGGATCACTTTTGCAAGGAAGAGTGGACAAATATTGCCAAGTCAAGATGTGCCATGCTGATAGATTCCTACCAAAAATGACTGACTGCTGTAATTAAATCAAAAGGTGCTTCAACGAAGTATTAGTTTAAGGGTGTGCACACACAACAAAGCTTTAGTTTAAGGGTGTGCACACTTATGCAACCAGCATATTGTACATTTTTTTATTTTCTATATTTTTCCCCTAACAGCTTTGTTTGTTTTTCAATTGACTTGTACAGGTTATAGGTCACATTAAAGGTGGGAAATGTTTTGAAATGATTTATTGTGGTCTCATTTTTGTAGATAAAAAAACTGGCATTTTAACAGGGGTGTGTAAACTTATATATATATATATATATATATATATATATATATATATATGTATACACACACACATGTACACACAGATATATATGTATGTGTATATATAGTATACACACAGTGTGAAAGGAGCAACAAGTTCTATTACTTAAATATATTCCAAGTTATGGTAAGAGTAGACTTTAAATCTAACATCTAGGTGAAGTATTATTTAGGCATGACAGAAGATACTGCTGCTGATGATGACGATGCAAACACTGAAACATTTAGAAGCTAGTTCACAGGAGCACAATGACGTTGTGATATTCACACAGCTTGCTGATCAGCATACAATGAACATTAGTGACACTTGTGTTTTTGTTAAATTTGGACATAGCTACACATCATGCCCGTGCTGTAAGAATAAAACACAAACATTTGCTTTTCAGCAAGTAAGGGAAAGTCAGCTACATGCTTTGCTAAATACTGTGTGTGCCTTACAAAAGTTTTAGCCTGGATCGCTGGCATAAACACACACAAAATCCTGACTATGATCCAGGTAAAGCATGTCTGCATAGTGGCTTGGCCAATGGAACAGCCAGGGGATGATGAGACTGAACCCATCTGGTGGGAATGGAAGTGGTGGTTTTGGTCAACAGATTGCCACCATGTAATTACAGGTGTGAAAGGCAAGAAACGGGTCAGAACTGAGGAAGTAAGCTTGCAACCTTAAAGGAGTTAAGGTAGCCCTTAAAATCATACACAAGGAGGGCATAGTATACCCTTTGGTGACAAGGCTGCTAATGTCTGCTCACAGAGGCAGGGTTAGGGCCTCACTGGTGGGATGCCATCAGTGGCACAAACCATGTCCATGGCTGCTTGGATGATGGGGACTCTAATAATAATCTCCTACCTCAATGTTGGGGATACCCATTATGTGAGAATGAATGGGTCTAGGCCAACTGAGGGAGACTCAGTGGTTGGCAGGAATGAAAACAAAAGGCATACAGAAAATAGGTTGAACATCTTACACAGCTGGCATAAACCTAACAGTAATTTTATATACTGCCACATAAGTTCTTTTGCAGTCATACTTCAGAGCATATCTGTCAATATTTATACTAGATTTAAATTGTGTATAAATTGTGACCACATTTCTGATTTGAATAAAAAAATACTCTGGATTGATATATCTATCCAGTTATCAAAATCTGGGCAAATGAATAATACAAGTGGATTTTTAAGCAAGATTATATACAATACAATACATAAAAAGAGAACAGTAGAATAACAGCAGATGCTCTTAACTTGCATGCTCTTCCTTTCTTGATTTCAGAGCATGTTCAGCCAAACTTTCCAATATACAATGCATGGCATTTTTTGGACTTCACCTTTATTTTCTGCTGAAATAATTTTTTTTGTGAAATTTCATTCTGAATTTTTTTTTCAGATTAAATTTCTTTTGCTGATTTAAGCAATTAAATATTTGGTATCAAATAGCGTATTTTAGTTTGTCTTCATTTTTTTCTAGTTATCTTTCCAAGTTATGACAAGTAAGTAATGGAGAATATGGAAAAGAGAAACATTATGTAAACAGCTACTCAAAGAAAAACACATGACACTGCTATAACTAAGGGTGCATAATATGATTTCAGACAGTGACTGACATGACTGAAGAATTGTACAGCTCATAGTACAGTGCTGTGCTGAATGTTACAGGCATACTGTTGCCTTTGTAACATTATATACATGACTAATTAAACAACAATGTCCAATAACGCCATCCTCTTACATTATGCTCATTCTAATGCACTGCAAAAATAACTAGCAGAGTCAGTCATGATTAGCACAAGTTAGCAAAGTCGAATCATCATGGAGCCATAGAGCTTGGAGAATTTGTCTGTTTACCATGCATGACAAATGATTTACAAAAATTCATTCTGGCCTCAGCCAGGGAAGTAAAAATGCACAAAGTATATTTAAGTAATATACTGCAGAAATAACTACAACTGAATTTCATAATGTAAGCAGTAAAATCTAAGAGTATCAAATACAAGGGGGTTTTAACACTGGATCTTAGGAAGTACCAGATGCTGAGAACTTGACCATAGGTATACCAGCTGCCAGCAAAGTAATATAACAGAAATGCATTTTTCAGAGTGCAGCAAAGGCCCATTAATCCACAATGGTCACATTAGTTGTCTACCTACCAAAACATTATGGTGTGCTATTACCATGTGGCCCCTTCTTTGAATCTGGAGTTTCTCCTACATATCATAATTTACTCATTTATATTTATATCCGCCATGGTGCAGCGGTAGCATTCTCCCATTCGATTCTCGGGTGGAGTGCGGGGAGTGCCTTCTGTGTGGAGTCTGCATGTCCTCCCCGCGGTTGGGTGGGCGTTCGAACGACATGCATAAATGGGTGTGTCTTCGTTGAAGGTTGAACGTCGAGCTGGCACCTCGGCATTTGTCAAAAATCTACTGCCAATCATTAGCAGACTGGAGCTCCGCTGTGGCGACCCCTAAGCGGGAAAAGCCGAAAGATAACAACAACAACATTTAGTTATTCTGTACCACACTGTAAATTTGGGTGATAATGATACTGTCTTGTGCTATGCAGTAAAAATGGAGATGTGGGAATAATGATTTACAATATCACAGCATTTTTTCAAAGTTTGACACAGGGACTTATTTGTGATGTGTGTTATGAACTAATCTTCATCAGTTCCACCCTCTATCTCAGTTCTCTGTGATTTTTATTTGTTGTACTTTAGGGTTATCTGTGCACACCCATGCAGATATATGGTACATAAAATAAGCTATTTCATGCACATTCACGCAGATGCACAGCAGCAGAGTCGGGCTCTCTGAAACAGACTTGTACAAATCTATAGCACACAGAGGTGCTTGTGTGAGTTTTCTCTAGCTGCCCCAGTTTCCTCCCACATTCCAAAGATATGCATTAGGGGATGGGTAAATTGGCTGTGTGTGGTATGGCAGGGCTCGTCACCTACTGATGTAAATGGTTCTAGATGATGTGCAAATTTGGGAAAAAGGGGGGGGGTGGATTAATGGATGCAAGAGGCATTCATGCAAAACCATGCATATATATACTATATGGAAAAAAATGATTCATACACACCCACCCAAATTTATGATTAATGGAAAAGTCTCATTCATGCAGTCCCACACAGATATACAGAAACATGGACTAGGCTCATCTGTGCAGATCCATATTATATATGATTTCTTTTTTTTTTTCTTTTTGTCTTTGTCCTCACTGTCTGTCAATCATCCTCATAATCCCAGTCAATAAGCCCATTCATTCCCCATCATGTGAGGTCGTCAGCCAGGAGAGGCCATAATTCAGAAAAATATTAGGGATAGTTTGACAGTTTCTACTTATGCCCTAATGTTTTCTCATGAATGCACAGCATCCAGAGGAGGAGGTGGTGTAATGGGCTGTCTGCACTAGTCATCCCTCATTTCCATAGAAGACACTGCCAGAAAGGAGCCTGGTCCCCTTCCCTTAAATAGGGAAAGTGATTTCCCTGTATCCTCTGCAAAAACTGCACTTCCCTGTGTGCTCCACAAGCACGCAGAATCCTCCCTTCCCTGTGTGAGAGACGAGTGAGATATGCCCCTTCTTTTTTCTCCCTTCCTGCCTGGTTACTCCAGTGCCAGGGCCACTATTTGAACCCCGGTCCTCTGGGTCATATTAAGGGCTCCAGTCCTCTGTGCTACAAATACAGGCAGACCCATACAGATATGCATTAACTACAATAGGCACATTCAAGCAGCCCATGCACATACAGTACAAAAAGTTGGTTGATTTGTTAACAACCATGCAGACATACACTACATGGTGAAGACACATTCATGCACACCCGCACAGAACATCTATTTTACGTAGTCGAAACATAAAAAGAACGAACGCTCTTTTATCGAACATTGAAGACACGGGAACAGCAATTTTTTTCCAAGGGAAAAAAATAGTTGCTCTGCAAAAAAAAAAAAAAAAAAAAAAAATCCAAACAAAAAATAAAGGGGGATCTGTGCCCCCCACACTCCCCTACTTAAATATACCAATGCCGAGATCGCACCACAGTGGAGAAAATGGCAAAGTCCTGAAAACAGCCCAGTGATTTTTTTTTCCCCTGGGGAAAAAAATTGCTGTTCTGTGTCTTCGACATTTAGTGGTTTCGCCTTTCAGTGTTCGATTAAAGAGCATTCGCTCTTTTTTCATTCGAATACATAATATAGACCCTGCACAGATATGTACAAGGAACAGTTTTCTTCACACAGAGCCAAGCATCTATAAAGCATGCGGAATAGGCTCCTTCATGCACACTATGACGATATGAGGTACTGCCAGCTATGTCAGGAGAAGTAGGACAGTGGATGTTTAACATATACCAGCACAGCTAGCTGGAATTTTGTGAAGAGTTATATGTCATTTATATGCTGTTGAATTAAATGCTTTGATGTTTTTTATAAATGTTTGTCATATTAATAGTGTAACTACTTTTATGTTGTTGTGTCTTTCGGCTTTTCCCGTTTAGGGGTTGCCACAGCGGAACTCCGGTCCGCTAATGATTGGTAGTTGATTTTTACGTGCCGAGTTACCAGCTCTAACGCACAACCTTCAATGAAGGAATGCCCATTCACGCATGCCTCCACGCAGAAGATGCTCTAGCTGAGAATCTAACCGGACAGCGTCTTATTGTGAGGCGACAACGCTACCGCAGCACCACCACCGCGGATATCTGTGTAACTACTTTTATACTCTGTAAATACTTTCTGATATGATGTTATACAATATTATTTCTTTGTAACTGTACTTGAAGCTACCTTTACACACTGTAAATACTTGCTGATATGATGTTATATTATATATATTTTTTTATAACTGTACTTGGAGCTTTTCTCCCCAGGCCTCCACTGAAAATGGGTCTCTGGCCCAGTGAACTTTCCCGGTTACCAAATGTCAGTAAATAAATAAATAAATTTGTGCAGATGCTTATATTGAAAATATATTTGTGAAACTGCCTGTGTTAAAAATGCACCAACACTGTGCTCTGCTGGACAGAAAAAAATATATACATGTATTATGGTAACACAGGATACTGGAAGAGAAGAGTTTAATCTCAATCCTCCTAACTGGAAAATTAATTGAAAATTACCTGACTTAGGCCATAAAGACTGTATCTCACAGTTCTCAATGCAGCCAGAGACAAAACGTCTGTACTAAGAAGCTTTCTCCATTGTCTTTGGGGTGAACTAATTTCAGGTTTGAAATAGTTGTACGACTTCCAGGGG
This sequence comes from Protopterus annectens, assembly GCF_019279795.1. Classification (NCBI taxonomy): domain Eukaryota; kingdom Metazoa; phylum Chordata; order Ceratodontiformes; family Protopteridae; genus Protopterus; species Protopterus annectens. Next base: position 305,465,128 of record NC_056750.1, read on the forward strand.
GGGCTGCAGCAGATCTTAGCAAGGCTGTGTGTGTATTAAAGACACATATCTGCTGAATCCTGACAGCTTCTAGCCAAGGGTGGTAGCATGGGCACCAGATGTCAGATGACCAGATGTATGTGATGTCATCTGTAATCCATCTCTAAAAATTACATTTTAATACTAGGTGAGCTTGAAGTCTCATTGGATTCTGTTTTTGGAACCAGACAGGGAAGGACCCCTCACCTACTTCATCTTGCCTTGCTCTAGTAAGTGACCAGGGAATAGTAATTCTTTAGATCAGTTAGGAAAATATAGTGAAATTAGTTAAGTACTGTTTTTCTGTATCTGTGCGAATCTATTCATCTGTGTTATTTTAATATTTCCTGTGACTGAAACTCTAGCGTTTACTGTAAAAAGATATTTAGTATTTGTATGTTCTTTTATTATTTATTATTAAATATATTTAAACCTTTCATTGTGGCTAGTCCTTTAGAGAATATTTAAACCTTTGAGAGTACTTATATTTATTCAGTGACACAGTGGATACTCCTGAAAGCCTTACTGCACTGGTCAAAACACTACCATTTGTATTAATATTAATTTTACTCAGTAACTGGGTACCCTTGTAAAAACCTTAGTGTAGCTGGCTTTGGTGTGTCTGGTGGTGGTAACTCTGGGCAGAAGGTGTGTGTGTGTGTGTGTGTGTGTGTGTGTGTGTGTGTGTGTGTGTGTGTGTGTGTGTGTGTGTGTGTCAGCTGCTGGGACCAGGGACATTAAGCACTGGTTTCACAGAGAGAGAGAGAAGCAAAGGACTTGTCTTGGACACTCGGCTGAGGACTCAACTCTACAGATGTGCCAGTACAGAGTCTTACTAGAGACCTGGAGGGAGACAGAGAGAGAAATACAGACCGTGGACTGCTTGTGTTCCCTGCGTGATCCTAAGGGAAATTGTACTTGATGAAGACAGCTGCATCTGGAAATACTGGATGTATCCATTTTTGTTCCAAGTAAACGTCCCTCTCCAGTGTCAGTGGTGAGGATTCAGGCTCTTTGACTACTGGCACAGAGTGGGGATGCCACACACATCTACACAGAAATGCTATACATAGAATAGGCTCCTTCATACACCCAAGGAAATATGTAGTACATGGAGAAGGCTCCTTCATGTACAACCACAGAGATATACATAACATAGAAGAGAAGAGAATCATTCATGTGCACCCATGCAAATATACACAACACAAAATAGGATCATTCATGCAAAGCCATGCAGATATACACAATTTTTTTTTCTGTTTAGACATTAAAAACACCACTGCTGCACAGGCTTACCTCTCAACCTCTTAATACAAGAAATCCAGACAAAACCAAAAATAGTGGGGCACAAAGTCCTAAAAATAGGAAGCGATTTTAAATATTGCTCTTAACAACTTAGAAAGTTGCCAGAATAACAGGATTCGTGTTAACATTGATTTTATGAAGGAGACGAAATGTGAAACTCAAATTTATGTCATTATTTAGTGACTTCAATTCTCAGTGATTTGCCTAAAGAAAAACTAATTTTGTGAAGAACAGAACAAAAATATGAGGCAAAAATCTGGTCACAGTGCTGGCTTAGCTAAGGCAAATACTGTGTTCCACTACAAAAAATATATATATTTTGTCCCTTTTTGACTACATTGTGGAGGCAGTCTTGGGAATTAAGAAAGGAGCTGCAGAGCACAATGCAAAGCATTGTAAACATCTGCTCTGCCTTACTTCACAGAGGCAATGTCTCTTTAAAACGGACTATTCATTCAGTTACCTGCTGTTGTAAAATACAGTAGTTATCCCAGGGTGTAGTTCCTCTTCCTAGTTATGAAGCTTGTGTCAGTACACTGCAGTGCAAGCAATAAACCAATTTTCTCACAGCCAGTGTCTCAGGAAGCCTACTGTTGCAAAGTTATCGCAGCCGCTTCTTGAGTAAATAACTTGACAGGTTTTGCATCTTGTAAAACCATAAGCTACAGTAATGAAACATCAAAATGCTAACTGCTCAGACTTACTGGAAGGATTCACAATCACATTGCTATGACTGCTGAATATGAACAATGAATTTAAGAAGATCAGATACATAATGATTCCTCATAAAAAAATCTTGCTTAACATTTATACCAATTCACGTTTTTTTTTTGAGGGCAGTTTCATAAAAATTCAATTTTTGTAGCATTCTGAAAGTTCCTTAAAGTGCCAGATATAAAATTATACTAATCCACAAATTAAGTATACTATGGTCATGTTACATTTGTAGAATATATGCCACCAACACAGGTCTTATTTATTTTATTTTAATTTAATTTATTTATTTGTTAACCGGGAAAGTCCGACTTGGAACTAAGCCAATTTTCAGCGGAGGCCCAGGAGAAATGCTCCAGATGCAGGTTTTTGTAATGTGGGAGAAAACCAGAGCACCCAGAGGAAACCCACATGAATGCAAGGAGGACATGCAGACTCTGCACAGAAGGCACCCCAGCCAATAATCGAACCGGAGAGCCTCTTGCTGTGAGGTAACAACGCTACCACTGCGCCATCCAAATCTTAAATAAATCTTGATCTTAAATGATTTCAAACTATTTTAATAAACATCCAGTACAAAGTTCTTGAATAAGCTATGAACTGCTGACAGTTTCACAGGAATGAAAGTTTAAAAACAGTAATATGTCAAAAGACACACTACCACAGAGGAAATTTTAAATGTAAGCAAATGAAACTAAGACCTGCAATCCACAGCACATGATGTAAAATCAGAACATTAAACCCTGAAGAAATACAAGACCCTGTTGTGAGGTGGCAAAAGGTATTTCCTTCCAGGGCCACTTCCACAATTGCATTATTCTCGCTCCCATACCCAGCTAACATGGAAATGTGACTAAGTATTGGGGACCCCAGCAGAAGAAATGACCACTTATTATAAAACTAATGTGCCGAATTTTGTTGTTCTGCTGTTACACAATAGCCAGTAAGTCTGTGTGTGATTAATTCATTAAATGTGTTGGCTGAATCATGTTCGTTGCGGACCATTTCTAGACACAGATCAGGTGCAAGAGACAGAAATTTTATATAAAACAAAGGTTTATAGAGAGGACATCCACAACTGTGGGCAACAGAAAGGCATCAAACTCCTATCACACTGCATGAAAGTTCTGAAGAGGGTGATTGATAAATGGACACACATAGTAGCAGAAAGTAAGATGGGAAATGAGCAGTTCAGATTCAGATCAGGATACAGCACAACTGACCCAATGTTTGCAGTGAGACAGATACTTGAGAAGAAGCTAGAGATGTGGAAAGAGTCCAACTGGGCATTCCTAATCTTGGAGAAAGCATATGACACATCAACAGGAAAGCTGATTTGGGCAGTACTGTGGTGGTTCGAAGTTCCAGAAACATTGGTAGAATTAGTGCAGGCTATGTACAATGACTCAATGACTCAAGTACGAACAGTGTTCGACCTCACAGAGGGACTCCTAGTGGGAGTGGGTGTGCAACAGGGTTCAGCTGTGAGCCCACTGCTGTTCATACTGATAATGGATTACATTAGCAAACAGATTGGAGGGGATAGATCAACAAAGTATGATGAACAAATGCAGTATGCAGATGATGTGGCATTACAGGCAGACTCGGAGGAAGAGCTTCAGCAAAGGATAGGGGAAAGAAATGTAAAACTGAAGGCACATGGGATGAAACTAAGCACAGATAAGACAGTGGTAATGGCAGCAAACTGGGGAAATCAGAAGAAGCTGAGAATTGAGATAGAGTGGAAGATAGTGGAACAGGTAAATAGCTTCAAGTATGTGGGAAGGGTGGTGGAGGAGAAGGGAAGTCTGAACGAAGAGGTCAAAGCTAGAATCAGAGGGGATACAGTCAACTGGCATAAAGTCTCAGGTATAGTCTATAACAGAAGAATGCCAAAGAAGCTAAAAACTAAGGTGTACAAGGCAGTGGTGCAACCAGTACTACTCTATGGTATAGAAACCTAGGCAGTAAAGGTAGAGCAGATGAGGAAGCTAGAGGTGATGGAAATGAAGTGCCCGAGAAGGGTGGTAGGATGCACATTGTGGGAAAGACAAAGAAATGAGGACATAAGAGCAGATGCCAAAGTAGCTCCAATAGCAGAAAAGATCAAAGAGAAGAGATTACGGTGGTTTGCGCACGTGCTGAAAAGCAGAAGACAACTTGGTGAAGAAGATTTGTAACATACAGGAAGAAGATAAGAGGAAACAAGGACATCTAACAAAGAGATGGATGGATTGTGTGAAAGAAAATCAGCAACAGTCAGGCATGAGTGTTGAAGAAGGTAGGAGTGTGGCACTGGATTGAGAGAGATGCAGACAGTTAACACAATACCTGGACCCCATGTAGAAAAATGGGAAAAAAGGGACTGATGATGTTTACAGAGAGTAGATCACAGTGGCAGACTACTTACATTGATTTTATACGCAGGAGTGCCCTGCAACACCAAGTATCATGGGCCACGATACAAGTAAGACTTGATTAAAAAGGTTATAAATGAAAGTATGCACATATTTACAAAGAACCAATGAAATGAGGTCTACATTAAAAGACTGAAGAGGTATTTCAGCGAACAACTCTTGGTCGACACGTAATGAGCGAACTCACTAAAGCGCAAATGCTCAAAACAGCGGTTTCTTTCCCTGGGAAAGAAACCGCCAGCACAAACACACACACACACACACACACACACACACACACACACACTTTAAAACAACAACCTGGGTGGCTTTGCCCCCCCACCCCCCCAACTAAATATACCAACTCTGAGATCGTACTACAGTGAGGAAAGAGGCAAACACAGGGATGGCCAAGTGATTTCTTTCCCAGGGAAAGAAATCACTGTTTTGAGCATTCGTGCTTTAGTGCAGTCGCTCAATACATGTCGACCAAGAGGTGTTCGCTGAAACACCTCTTCGCTCTTTTAATACAGACCCATTAAATGTTCTAGAGATGCATTATTATACAAAAAAAATATTAGGGTGGGGTAAAAAAAGGGGCTCTTGGCTGCATGTCAGACTTCAGTGGAAGAGTAAGTGACTACTATAAATCTCAGCTTAATTTCTTTTAGTTCAGTAACCATCACCTAAAATTTCTCCATAACTTGATATCTTTCTGCATCTTTTTGTACTTTACTCTCTAAACTTTGGTAAGACTTTTTGGGGAATTTTATACTTGCGCCTTCTATAATGCTACCTCTGTAACAAAAACCTACAAACATCAGTACAGACCAGCACTTTATGATACTTATCTAAGCTGGATTTTACTTGCCTTTCTTCTACATTATTTTCATTCATTTTTGTTTGCTACAATGTTCTACCAGGCAAAGGTAAATTATCTGTAGTTCAATAAAAAGTGAAAACATAAAAATGAATGAATGCGTGTGGTGTAATAAAATATGATTTCTAGAATAAGCAATGGTTATAAGACTATGACCATACCACTAAATATAAAGTGGATTAGAGAGAACATAATTAAAATGCAGTACCAAGAATCACACATATACATTTTTGGCTGTTAAAACAACTCAAGAACAGGGATAATCCATGGAACTGGAACTGAAAAAGAAGAATGAGAGAACATCTGGGATATGAAGATAAGTGGAAGACAAGTACGGGAGTATTGGCATCCATGGGATTTATAGGTTCATACTAGACTGGTGATCCAAGGGACCACTTGTAGCCCAGCCATGATTGGTGCTCTACTCTGGTACAAAAATATAAAAAAAGTCACCCATTTACCAAGACAAGAATTAATATAAATCCCCAGTCCAGATATGACCTCTTTTCATAAAGGAAAATCCCATCCAGTCACCATGGTCACAGTTAAAAAGGGTCATGAAGCAACTCTGCTTAACATCTAAATGAAGTCTATTCCATACAAGTGGTATTCTCTGTGAAAGAGAGCTATTCTATCCCACCAACAAATCCTATGTTTCAGTTGAGGTTTAGGCATCGAGTGGCTGTTTAGGGTGTTATTAGTTTTGTGAATGCATATGAGGTTACAAAAGACCGGATCTTTCACAGCTCTGTAGGCAAAGACAAGATCTTAAGTTGGTAGGAAATGGAAGAGAGTGAGAATACTTTAAGGCAAGTCAGAGAACTCAAGGAGGACATGCCCTTGAGTTTTTTTTTATAAGGAAAGGCTGAAGTTTCTTGCACTGTGTTATATGCCTAGCCAAGTACATACCGATTGTATGGTCATTATATTTATTACTGGTATGATATGGAAAGAGCAGATCTAGAAGATATGCCCCTAGTGATTAGTCTTGCTATATAAAAAGATTTCATAACAACAGTGGTCACATGGGGGTCAAAGGACATTTCATTGTTAATGAAGGTGCCCAAGTCCCTATCGGCAGAGTCAGTTATAAGGGGGGATGCCACCTATATGACTGGAGCCAGACTGCCCAAGTTTGCCAAGGCACAATGTTGCAATTTTTTCTCATTTACTTTGTGGCCATTATCCAAGCACTACTTGTTAGAATGAGTTAGACCCTAATGTGGAGTAGTTACAACAGTTCCAAGTTTGCTGTCATTGGTAAATCTTGTCAGCCAAAGGCCTTTGGTGTCTGCTTTAATGCCAGAAAAGTAGATACCAAAGACGTATAGTCCCTGGACCAAACCTTGGGTGACACCTGCGATGACCACTCTTAGTTGAGAGAGTGCCTGGAACACTAATGGATTGGGTTCTGTCAGTGAGGCAATCTGCTTTCTTGTGGGTAACATATGGATTTACATTTAATTGGATTAGCTTACCAATGATGCCAGAGTCTGGAATAGTATTTACCCCTCAAATCCTTCACACACTCTCAAAAACTATCTAAATAATACATGGCTCTGCTCATCTTCAAGTTAATCAATCAGCTCCTTAATTTGGAACTGTAACAGTATTACCCCTCCATCTTGCTATTATATTTTACACAATTGATAATTTCTGGCTTCTTTTACATGCACCTTACAGTACTATCACTATACAGTCCCCTAACATTTCTTTCACCCTTTTGCTTCTTCCATATCCATACCCCACACTTTACTAATAAACATTAAGTTTCTGTCTCCTGCTTTCCCTCTCCTGTGATTCCTCTCCTTTCACAACCCTGCGCTATATGTATACTAAGTATATTATAATAAATAGACATTTACCGATCAAGCAGAACCATACTGATCTGAATAATATAATTGTAAAGAACACTGGTCTTGTGCATATAGTCTGAAAGTAATGTGCAAGTATGTTTCATTTAATATATGTAAAAATGATGTATCCATTATTGTATATTGTCCCTTGTATATGAAAATGTTCATTGTTGCTGTGTAATAAACTAATGTAAGCTAATTTAGTATGCCAGTTGTCTCTGCAGATTTTCTCTCCAGCTTCCACTGAAAATCAGCACCCACCCAGCCGGTCTTTCCCAGTAAACAAATGTCCAATAAATAAATAATAATAAAAGGCTTTGGATGTGGGTGGCCATGCTGGTGCAGCGGTTAGCATTGTCGCCTCACAGCAAGAGGTTCTCCAGTTCTATTTTCGGCTGGGGTGCCTTCTGTGCGGAGTCTGCATGTCCTCCCTGTGGTCACACAGGTTTTCTCTGGGTACTCCAGTTTCCTCTCACATTCCAAAGACATGTAGTAGGTGGATTGGTCACTAAATTGGCCATAGGTGAGGGAATGTATTGGCAAATGAATGTACGAATGAACTGCCACAGCAGGGCTAGCCACCCAGTGGTGTAAGACCTTAGCTCGAGATGGCTGTCACTGCTGAAGTGACACCCTGACCCCCATATGCAAAATGAGAAAAGGGGGTAAGGATGGATGGATGAATAAACGCTTTGGGCAATGCCAGGTATGCCATGTGACTTGATTTATCAGAGTCAAGTGCCTGACTTGTTCAAAAAAGTCCAGAAGTTTCAAGAAGCAGGAGCTGTCTCACAAACCCAAACTGGTCTGGGTCCAAGCTTTGAAGACTGACAATTTTCTTGGCTAAACAATGGAAAATCCAACCTTGTGATTGTTAGAGGTCAACAGCAGGAAATGATATAAAATTTATTGAACATTACAATGATAAAAAAAAATGCCAAATGGTAAATACTGGTAGGTACTTTTGTCCATGTAAATGCATTTACGCAGATGAAAGCGCTTACCACTATTTACCATTTGGCATTTATTTATTGTTGTAATGTTCAATACATTTTATCATTTCCTACTGAATGGTTCTTTGGTGGATGTTGACCTCTAACAATCACAAGGTGGATTTTTGATTGTTTAGTTTGTGTTATCCACTTTTTCATGATCTTTTTTTTTTTTTGTTCTTATGTGTAAGGCTAGTGAGACAGAGTTCAACAGTTGCATGGGTTAATCGTGGGTCCCCACTTTGTGGAGAGGAATAACTGCAGTAGTTCTCTACACATCTGGTACAATTCCAGTGGGGGGGGGGGTCCAAGACTGAACAGATGTAATAAGTCAACCAGGCAGTGTTTGCCACTACTTATACAAAATGGCACACTGCCAGGGTCCATGGAGTTAATGTTTCTAGCCATGGAAAGTGCACTTAGGGCTTGCTTGGAGCTGATTCGTGGAGGTGATGCAAGTCAGAGACAGCCCTTACAAGAAACATTCCTATGTGAACTTTGCCTTTAAATATTGGAAATGCATACCCTCAGACTTGGACAGCTCAGTGATGACTGTATACGCAGGATAGAAAAAGTCACTGAAATAAAGAATTCAATCTTACAAATCTTTAAAATATATTATGGAAAGAAGTAAGATTCCAGACGTGTGGAAGGGGACAGATTTCAGCATCCTATACAGTACAAGGCTGTGAGCAAATAACAGGTTGGATTTAACCTGAGGTGTGATGCTGAAAGAAAGCATTTTAAAGCAGGTGGTAACCAGGTAGCCAAATGACTCAAGAAGGCATGGATATACAACAGGATGGCCATGCATGTGAGCAGAAGTGCTGGTGTCCCAGCTTCAATCCACTCCCTGTGTACCTAGTAGCTTCTCTTCCAGAGGATCAGCATCCTCAGCCTGGTGCAGTATAGAAATACCAGAGACTAACATGATATATATATATATCTATCTATACACTATATATATATATATATATATATATATATATATATATATATATATATATATATGTATGTATGTATGTTTGTACACACAGACACACACATGCATATACATGGCACGGACGGAATTTAAAGGAGAAGCTGTGGTATTGCAGCAGATATACCTCCAACTGAAAAATAATTGGAGAACAAAAAACTTCTGCATATACTTTTCAATTAGCTATTAAAGTAGTGCTTCAAATCCAAAACAAAAACATTAAAGATTATGGGAAGCTCCAACATATCTGAACCTAAACAGGTGATATACATAATTGCCTTGGACTCCAAATTGCATAGTCTTAGTTTTTAAAAATTCACTTGCATGTACTTGGAAATATCCATGTCAGTATTTTGCAAAATAGTTTTGGAGAGTTCACCAACATTTATTTGGCATAATCTGTATGGGAAGGTGGTATGCAGATCAAGAGGCAATACAATTATCTACAAAAAGTATTGTCGCTACTCAGGGGAATCTGTACCACATTATTTAATAAAGAGCAAGCACTGTCTAAACTGTCACTTCGCAGTCAAAGAGAAAATTCCAGAAATAATCTGGGGGAGTAATCACAGAGTCCTACTCCCCTTATGTCAGCTGAGCAATGAGGAATGATGAACTAAACAGAGACATTACTGGGGCAACAGCCTTCAGCAATATTCCATTCCTGTTTGAATATAAAGACATCACTTTGCAGTGCTGTTTTCCAAACCCATGTCACTGACACTTAAAGAAGGTGTATTAGGTGACTGTGACTTGAGGCTGAAAGCAGCATACTCTTCCAGAGCTAGAGTGGCATTAAACAATAGATCTGTAATCAACTGCAGAAAAAAACAGTAATTTAAAAACAGATGTAATACTGGTTTCAAATTTTCAGCAGATATATGGGCATCCGGGGGTTTGTAACTAAGCATCTCTCCTATCAGTGAGCAGAAGATACTGTCAAAGGTGAAGAAAGTCAGTGTTAAGGCAAGTTACGATGGTAATCATTTTGTCCCTATATCTGCCCACAGAAGACACTACAGGACATACACATACAGAAAGACAGTCAGATAAATGCACATATTAGATGGATATACAGATTTAGATATTTAGTTTTATATATATATTTAGATGTCTAAATCTATACATAGATACAGACGATATACAGAAACACACACACAAGAACACTAGGTGTGTTATTAGAAAAGTCTGGGACTACTTGTGAGTTTAAAGAAAATAGACTTTCAGGAGTTCATATGTAGGGAAAAACTTAGGATTCAAATACCTTTTATCCTGATAATAGGGTACTTGTATGTATTCATTCTACCTGTGTCAGCGTGTGTTTGTGTGTGTGTGTGTGTATATATATATATATATATATATATATACATATATATATATAGACAAACACAGATATATATATATATATATACATACACAGACATATATATGCGCATACACACACATACACATACATACATACGGAAGTGTGTGTATATATATATACATATATATATATATATATATATATTTTTTTTCCAATTTCTGTTAAGCTTAGAAAAATTAGGCCACTAATTCTGTATAAAGTTAAGTAAAATGCAATAAAGGACAATATGGCCTCCTTAAAGAGTGAAACCATAAAACTTGAAAGGTTCTCATCAGCTTTGCAAATGTGTCAGTAAACCACTGGACCAAAGCTGCTGCTTGACATTTGTTAAAACAGCTCTCAAACTATAGCAATTCAAAGTTTACATATATGCAGATAAAAGTGATGAGTCAGCAGTGTACTGCCAAACAATGCATAAATAAAAGTCTGTGTGTGTTTGTGTGTGTGTATGTATACTTGTTACTTCTCAGTTGCTACAAAGCATAAAACAAAATGTCCCAGCTCTACCAAGAATCTCCGCCATCCACACTGTAGCTACAGTAAAAATAGTACAATGCAGGTGATATATTATAGTGCTAATTATCACAATAAGACTCAACCCTCCCCAGTTTTGCTTAATATCCTTGCCTTGTAATTTTTTTTTTTGCTTTTCTTGTAAATCACTAAGAATTACAGTCAGTCATAATGCCAGACATTAGAGATTCATGCTTCTTCTTGATCAAACATGTATAGTGACCCCAAAATTGGTGCTCTATAAACTTTTTAAGTGAATCAGAGTAATATTTAAAAACGGTCTGTGGTTTTCGGGCTTTTGCTCCTCATTTTTAGCATCATCCAGAAATCCTGAGCAAATAAGTTTTGAGGCATGCTCAGCATGTGTTTGATGTCTCTTTGGCCACACTATGCCAATGGTCTCTCTTCAAGGAAGACCCAAGGTAGTATTCATAGTGACTAGGAGAATTTAACCAGGACACCATGGAACTTCCCCTACACTTCTCTGATAAGTGCCGTGGGGTCTTTAACATCCAACTTGAGCAACTACCAGTTCAGGAAGACGGGGCCTCTGTTTAATGTCTCATCTGAAGGACAGCACACTTAGGACTCTAGCATCCCCCTTATGCTGCACTGCAGTCTCAGTATTTAAAAATGAATCTAACTACCCGATGTGGGAATAAAATCCCCAGCTTTCTGAATCAAAGGCAAGAGTGCTACTTGTGTTACTCAGATTACTTACGCTACTGAAACTACTCATAAGATACAAAGCAAAAAGTCATGGTCCAGATCAGTCAGAAAAGTACTACAATGAGAAAAGTTACTTTTCCTTAAAATACTGTTAATTTATATATGATTATACCACTCTTTCTGACATACAGATGTGTGATCCAATTAATGTCTTGTATCTACCTTTATTGAATTTGTGAGCCAAGCTGTAACAATTAACCCTGCATCCCTCTCCCAGAGGCAAAACGGCACATAACATAACCCAAGAAAAATGCACACTGCCCCAATCATTACAGGCAAACT
>NC_056750.1:305492157-305499657 GCF_019279795.1 Protopterus annectens
ATTAAATTCCATTTCCACATTTTCATTTACATCAATTCCCAAAGGGCGCTTGAAAAATCTCAAGCCCATTGGAACTATGTTGAGTGTAATACAGTAATTTAGATATGCATTGTCCAGCTTTAAAGCATTGATAATATTAAGCTTTTTACCAAAAAGGTAAATATTATCTCGTAATGATCCATTAGGAACTTCACCCTTTCTCAAGGTTTTCTCGCTACTAGCGTTATCAAAACAACAGTCGTTTTTAATAAAATCTTGCAAAACAAACTTTTTGTTCATAGTATCTTGATTCACATTAAGTGATTTATTATGTACAGAATGAACAGTACCTTTACTCTGCGAGTTCTCCTTCGTTGTTTGTGCGTAAGTACGCACTTGTTGTGTATATTTAGGTCTGGCCCCAGTCCGCCTAATTTCATCGGTGAAATTACCAAAAGAGAAATCGAAGGTAAAATCAGAGTTGTTTCTATAATTATCTGTTAATCCTTCTGCACCAGGCATGTCAATTCCCTCTTTACCCGTACCTCGTCCTTGTCCATTTGGTATCTCGGGTGAGGAAGTAGATGCTGGCTCCACGTTGGCAATCTAGCATCAGAAAAGGAGTCGTATAACGGTGCTACAGCTTTAAAATCTTTTGAAACCAACTTTGTCGTCACATTTGGCTCTCAGGGAGAGCCCAGAGAGCATCAACTACTTCACGACGTCAATGACGTCGCCAACGTGGAGCCAGCATCTACTTCCTCACCCGAGATACCAAATGGACAAGGACGAGGTACGGGTAAAGAGGGAATTGACATGCCTGGTGCAGAAGGATTAACAGATAATTATAGAAACAACTCTGATTTTACCTTCGATTTCTCTTTTGGTAATTTCACTGATGAAATTAGGCGGACTGGGGCCAGACCTAAATATACACAACAAGTGCGTACTTACGCACAAACAACGAAGGAGAACTCGCAGAGTAAAGGTACTGTTCATTCTGTACATAATAAATCACTTAATGTGAATCAAGATACTATCAACAAAAAGTTTGTTTTGCAAGATTTTATTAAAAACGACTGTTGTTTTGATAACGCTAGTAGCGAGAAAACCTTGAGAAAGGGTGAAGTTCCTAATGGATCATTACGAGATAATATTTACCTTTTTGGTAAAAAGCTTAATATTATCAATGCTTTAAAGCTGGACAATGCATATCTAAATTACTGTATTACACTCAACATAGTTCCAATGGGCTTGAGATTTTTCAAGCGCCCTTTGGGAATTGATGTAAATGAAAATGTGGAAATGGAATTTAATTGTCTTTTCGACTCGTTTGGTTTAGAATACATGAAGCTATTAATTAAGCATAATGATGTTAAGTTATGTAAATGTATTAATGAAATAGAGCACTTGAATTCTAAGATTACATGTGATTTATTGTTCCCCCAGTGGGAGAAATTATATTTTAAACAATTCACTATAGCAGATGAAAGGGCTAAGAAGGCTTTTGAACGCAAGCTTAAAAAACTGAGTAGGGACAAAGATCAATACAAGAGACAAATAAGCTACAATTGGAATATTAGTAAAGAGTTTAAAAACAGATTTGTACAAGAAGAGGTAACAGAACACGTTGAGAGGACAGAGGGTAATAAGCAGGATTTTTATTACACACAGGAGAGGAATTATCAGGGGAAATGGAAAAAGGGGGGAAAATGGAGAAAGAAGTATCACAATCCATCACCCCCTTATTAAATAATAAGGTTACACAGGATGATATAACTAGAATTGATGAGGTCATTAGTGAATACAAAAACTTTAAAATTTTTAATTATAGCAACATTGAACTGGAAAAAGCCCACTTTAGCCTCTTTTCAAAAGGTTTAAAGTTTATACCTACACCTAAATTTCGGGTAGTAGATACTATTTTTGAACTGAAGAGATTTACACGAAAATTGAATTTAGCAATTATGTTTGACAATAAGGAAAAACAGTGTATGGATAACAGCAACAATGTATTGAAGAAAAAAAGTACGTATATCCCACTTAGCAATCCGGTGGTGATGGCTTTTGAACAAGGGGTTACCAGAGAATTATACAACATTAGTAAGGACAAGTATAATTCAAAACATCAGCGACAAAACAACCTATCTGATGAGGAATCAAGGACTCTAAATAATTTAAAGTACGACAAGACCATCAGAGTTATGAAACCCGACAAAGGTGGTGGTATTGTTTTATATGACACCACCACCTATAGTGCTAACATCCACAACATTTTACACAATTCGGGGAATTATACTGTTGCTTCCATCAACGGGTTAATACCGCTTATAGGAGAATAGATATGTATTTGGATGAATACTTATTAGAGAACAGAATTAGTAAAGAAGTTTTTGAATATTTGAAAGTGGATTTTCCAATTTTACCCACCATTGTGGGTATTCCTAAAGTCCATAAGGACCACAGGAATCCACCTTTCGCCGATTATATCGAAGTAATTCAAAACTTACCCCATGGGGGTCTATATTGATACCACTTTGAAATTTATTTACAGTGACCTCGGACATCTTGTTAAGGATTCCTGGGAATTCTTAAGGAATTACCCAGTTAACAGTTATAGTGCTGAAATAGTGTTCAGTTCCATTGATGTAATCGATTTATTTAGTTGCATTCCCATGGAAGAGGGCCTTGAAGCATTCGGTAGAAGTTTACGCAAACACACTAAATTTAGCTGGGACAAAATTTCCTTATTAGTAGAATTGATGAGCTTAATATTAGAGAATAATTTCATCTTCTACTTAAGGAGAAATCTTCAAACAAACCAGAGGAGTAGCCATGGGGGCAGCATGTGCCCCCATGTTTGCGAATCTGGTAATGTTGGATTGGGAGGAACAGCATGTGTTTCCGTGTGAGTATTTTAATTACATCAGCTATTATTCTCGTTTTCTAGACGATATATATATCTTATGGAAAGGAAATAGTACAAAGTATGAGAAGTTTTTAAAGTATATAAATAGTAGTAGCAATTTTCTTAAGTTTACCTCCATTATAAGTACAGAGGGAGTACCCTACTTGGACACATACATTACACATGACACAGAGGGTTTCAAGTCCACAGTTTTTAGGAAATCCACATTCAGTAATTCTTACTTGGACCACAGCAGCTGTCATCCAGAAAGAATGAAAAGGAACATCTTTAAAGGACAGGTAATTAGAGCCATTAGAATGACTTCTAGGTACCCTGATATGTTGATCGAGGTCAAGTTTATGTATTCTTTATTTAAAGAACGAGGATATGACTGCAAACTTATGGATGATATATGCAGATTCGTCACAAATCAATGGGGGAAGAAATATTGCTCACTTTTAGGGTCCAATATGTCAGATCCAATTGTGAATCAGCAAAATACACTAGCTTCTGTGGATCAAATTCTGTTAACCGAGAAGAATACTTACAGTAGAGCCCTCATAGTGGAGTATGGAATGTTTAGTAAGACTATCAAAGAAATTGTACTTAAGACTTGGTACATTCTTACTAATTTTCAGGAGTTAGGGAACATAGTAGGACAGAGGCCTAGTTTTGTGTATAAGATGGGAAATAATTTAAAGTGCATTTTGGAGAGAGATAACAATAGAGTTCACAATAAGAGACAAGAAAATGTCACACACACTACAAAATGTGGGAGTTGTAATCAATGCTATGTGATTAATGAAAATTAAAAACGAAACAAAAACCTCCGGAAACCCGAACGAAACTAGTAACAAACTATGTAAAGTACCGAAGCAAAGATTGAGATGACCACACAGTCTGATGATGTTTTAGCTTTCTTCCACTTTAATAACACGTGGACTTCTTCAGAAAAACCAGGACGCCTCCCTACGTCCTGGTTTTATTACCACTAGACAGGAAATGATGTTAAAATCGTAAACATTTTGTTTTACATTCCAATATAAAAAAATGTTTCAATTTTAAAACAGTAAAACACTAAAATGACATTATTTTATACAACATATAATTGTTGTTATACATAAGTGATAGTTCCTTAAAAAGCGGATGCTTTACAATGCTTTTATTTTTGCGATTGACTATGTTCAATCCCATTTGACATTGTAATTTTAAAAAAGCTGGCCATATGTTACCAACTCATTCCAAAATGATTTGGAATTCCAACAATATTATTTGATTATGCATAAGTGTGACCCAATCTAACTACACAATCTACTGAATGATGTTAGCGACTCATTATACTGTGTTGCCTCATTACTCCATTGTTTTTGAGTCACTATCTGAACAAACAAGTGATTGAGACAAGCCTAAGTCTATCTAATATGTCACCTTGGTTTAAGCCATGTTTAGTGTAAACTTGTCAACCCAGCTATATCTGACCCGTCACAACTGACCACTAAACCATCGGTGTGGCCACGTGCATATGCCCACACGCCATGCTCCTGACATCATCCTCTATCCTAAACTCGTGACACAGGAGAGTGAGTCTCACCATAACACCCTCCAGTTGTATTTATACATCTGACTACCCCCAAAAAAGATTCAAATGTTAAGACTACCCATGATAAACAAATGTGTGTGGTGTCCCTAACACTACCAATGATGGCCATACTTTGAAGGAGGAACAATCGCACCAAATGAACATGATAACCAAGCTGTATACCTAACCTCATTTTGTAAATAGGATTGGAAGTTATTAATTCCTGTTATTTAGGAAACATTTGATATTTATCCCTTCGTTTAGACCTGGTGGTTCATCGGCCCCTAGACATAATTGCCATAGTGACTCTTTTTGCTCCAATTTATTGTTCAGATCACCCATGAGTAGACATTTGTCTACGTGATCTAGAACAAAAAATTCGAACTTCTTGAAATCTACACACTCCTGTGAGTGTCTTGCCAAGGAATTATTCCTATCATTGTTCTTGATGGCCAGATTGTGTTCGTAAATCCTACGTTTGAGCATTCTTTTAGTTTTCCCCACGTAGTACTTATCACAAGTTGAACAAGTGGCTAAGTAAACCACGTAATCACTATTACAGTTAAAAAACTTTTGTGCCCAAAACGTCCTTTTTGTATGTTTGATTGTCACAAAAGAAGTATTTGTAATAAACCTGCACTGTCTGCAATTCTGACAAGCGAAGGTTCCCTTCTTTTTACTGATGTCCCTATTCAATACCACTCTTTTATTGTGGTCTATTTCTAACATAGTCTTTACATTAATGACATTTTTGTATGTAAAACGTGGTTTGATACCTACACATGCCATAAGGTCTCTGTTTCCTACAACTATACCCCAATTTCTTTCTATAATACCTCTGATGTTTTCCAACTGATTAGAAATTGGGAGCGGAAATGCTAGATGAAAATCTAAATGTTTGTCTCTGTTTGTAGTGACACCTATAGAAACTTCTTCCATGTGTCTCATACTATTACTTGACAAAATTGGTCTAGCTACTCCGTTACGGAGTCCTCGGACTTCCTTTTCAATCCTCTTTATCATGTGTTTTTTGTAACCTCTAGCCAAGAATAAATTTCTTAACTGTACTAACTCTTCTTGGTAGATGTTATCTTCAGATGTTAGTCTGCTAAGCCTGATTATCTGGCCTTTGATAACATTTCTTTTCATATGAGTGGGGTGCAGACTGTCTTTATGCAAATATTGATTGGTGAAGCAGGGCTTTCTATAGATTTTGCTATGTAATGTGTTATTGGTTGAATCAATATATAATTTGATGTCCAGATAATTGATACTTTTGCCATAGCCACTCTGTTTAAATATCAAAAAATTAGTAGTTTTGTTCAAATCTTGAACCATAATATCAAATTCGTTTTTGTCACCCACCCATGCAAAAATCAAATCGTCTATGTATCTTCCGTAAAACATAGCTTTCCCAAAAAAAGGATGTTTTTTTAGATGTTCCTGCTCCCAGTCTGCCATAACGATGTTGGCAAAAGCTGGTGCAACTCTAGCCCCCATCGCTATACCAGAAATCTGCTGATAGATCTTATTGTCAAACTCGAAAAAATTATTGTGCAACACTATTTCCATTAAAGTACAAATGGTGTTGATTCTAGAGTTCTGTAACTCAGTGTTGTGTGTTAGATAATTCCTTAAATATTCTATACCGAACTCCTGGTCTATACTAGTGTATAGACTTTTGACATCAAGTGTTGCAAGATTTATTTCTTCAAATTTGATTTTGGACCGTCCTAAACTCTCCAACAAATGCCAAGAGTCCCTGATGTAGTACTCAGATTTTTGGGCTATTTTATTGAGAATATCATCCAGCCAGACTGATATGCTTTCAGTTTTTGAATTTTTGGCTGATATGATGGGCCTGAACGTTAGTTCCCCATCATCATTATGTACTTTTGGTATTCCAAAAAAGTTGCCCAATTTTGGTTGTTCTACCATCAAGAAATCGTAATCTAGATTGTCAATTTCCTCCTGGCATAACATGTCGAAAAGGTGCGTATCCACCCTCCTATATTTGTTCAAGACAAAATCTATACTAACACCTTTATAGTAATTAGTATCATTAAGCATAAAAGAAATGCGCTCCACATAATCAACCTTATTCATGATGACTAACTTTCCCCCCTTGTCTGCCCTCATGACCCTAAGGTCTGGAGAGCTAGACAAGTAAGACAGTGCGTCACGCTCTAAATTGGTTAGATTGTCTTTGGTTCCACAGACATCCATTTTCCTGAATTCTGTTTCACATATTTTTTGAAACACCTGTAAAGTGTTTACTAGAGCTGGATTGAATGTGCTAGGCCGCTTTAATCTCCTACTACTCTCTGAGCCATTGGCTTCAACATCTTGTAAAATGTATCTTAGATTTAATTTGCGCATGTATAGTCTAAAATCGACTAACAAATTACCAATTTTGATGTTATTAGAAGGAATGAAATTAAAACCCTTTCTTAACACATCAATACATGCATCAGTTATAGAAAAATCACTCAAGTTTACAACACTGATATAATATGCTTTGTCACTATGTGGTGTATTCACCACTTTTTTCTGCCTTTCCCTTTGGGTTTCGCCCTGTACTGGGTGGAATTGTACCACCTGGTAGTCCTCTTTGGCTGTATCCTCTGTTGGTGAAAAGGAACAGACCTTTTGCTGTTGTTAGAATTGACCACATCAGCGAAACTAGTGGAAGCAGTAGCTTCATTATTGGCAGACTCTTGATTGTTAGTAATGGATACACTGTCAACGTGTATCACGTGTTGTTGCTGTTGAACTTCAGTCGTCAAACTACCGTCAGTGGCCAGTAGTTCAAAATCTTGAACCTGGTCATTGACGGCTGTCCTTGTCGGTGACTCTCTCATCTCAGAGCTATGAATTACTGGTGTATCAGAATGTAAATCTTTATTGCTCATGTCCTTACTATCATTGTAGGAACAAATGTAAACTTGGTTAGCCTCATAGGCTATTATATCTCTACGTAGCTTGTTTTGTTTCCTCACTATGATAGTTGCTCGAAGCCTGTTAGTCTTGGCTT